>NC_087153.1:16280000-16282500 GCF_035594125.1 Scylla paramamosain
CAAGAGTATTTTTCCTGTTAGTAATGTAGAAATTTCGTTGATCTGTCAATAGGACCGTAAAAACACTTAAAAATACTTGCAATTTCAACTAGAGTCCTTTGAATGTAGTGGAGATGCGGCGCAGTGTTTCAGAATACGTGTCTAGGCCTATACGTGGCATTCCCTGTATAATGCATGGGTAGTGCGTTTGTTTTCACCCCCAATCATCCTCATATCTATAAATTTGTGCAATTTTCCTCTTACAGCTCCCTATTGACTCGGCACTAACCGCAGCAACAGCCTGATTACCGTGTGTCTGCCAGTCATCTCTCTCTCTCTCTCTCTCTCTCTCTCTCTCTCTCTCTCTCTCTCTCTCTCTCTCTCTCTCTCTCTCTCTTGAACCTGTTTATTTCTTGTTCTATTCTGGGTAACTGACATATCTCATATTTTCCCCCTTAATGCTTGCTTCCCTCAACACACACACACACACACACACACACACACACACACACACACACACACACACACACACACACACACACACAGCTACAGTCCACCTTTAGCCAGGGAGTGAGTGCAGAGCGAAAGTCCCCACCGGTACCTCACCTGTCCTTCCTCATCCTCCCTTACCTGCCTCCCCTAGTGCCACCATCTCTCTCTCTCTCTCTCTCTCTCTCTCTCTCTCTCTCTCTCTCTCTCTCTCTCTCTCTCTCTCTCTCTCTCCTTGACTATCCTTACGCTAAAGTTTCACACTATACAAACATGTTATATTTATTTTGTACAATTCATCGCAAACAGTTAAGTTAGCAATGAAAAAGATTACATATGACTCATAACGTAATCTGGCGATGATGACGGGGAAACAACAAAAAAGACAACAACAGCAACAACAACAATAACAACAACAACAACAACAACAACAACAACAACGAAATAAATAAGCAAAAATACATGTCAGTTTAGTTCTGCAATAAGCCATGGAAAAGACATCGATATTGGGAGATGACTAATGATTGATGATGATGATGATGATGATGATGATGATGATGATACCAATAATAATAATAATAATAATAATAATAATAATAATAATAATAATAATAATAATAATAATAACAATAATAATAAAGCCATAAAGAGCTACATAAAAGCAAATAAACAGATAAATGACTGGATGGATAAATGGATGAATGGACACACATACATATATACATACATCCATACATACATACATCAATATACAATATACATACATACATGCATGCATACTATGAACACAAACAGTATATACAAATATGCAAAAAGATAAGTAAATACACAGACGAAAATGCAACATAACAAACAGACAGACAGACAGACAGACAGAGACAGAGAGACATACAGACAGACAGAGACAGAGAGACATACAGACAGACAGACAGACAAACAGACATGAACAGAAGAAATTTGAATTCAGTAAAGGAAAAGTTGAGAAAGCTACATTAATAAAGACAATCTTACAAACACAGACAGATAGACATAGCGTAGTCATGAAGTAAAAAAAAAACTACATTCTAACGTCAAAGTAATGCACTGTTCTCTCTCTCTCTCTCTCTCTCTCTCTCTCTCTCTCTCTCTCTCTCTCTCTCTCTCTCTCTCTCTCTCTCTCTCTCTCCACACACACACACACACACACACACACACACACACGAGTCGTCATGAATATTGACTTCATAAAAAAGTAAATTCTCTCTCTCTCTCTCTCTCTCTCTCTCTCTCTCTCTCTCTCTCTCTCTCTCTCTCTCTCTCTCTCTCTCTCTCTCTGCTTATGTGGGATCCTACCACCATCACCATCACGACGACCACTATCATCATCATCAGGCAATTTCTCTCACTCACCATCACTTCACTGTCACCGTTACCATCATCACCATCACCACACGCCCCTCACCGACACTGTCACCACCACCACCATCACCACACCACACGCTTCCATCATCACTCACTATCCCGCTACAGTGACCACTACGGAGGAGGAGGAGGAGGAGGAGGAGGAAGCAAGGGTGTTGATGATCCAAAAATGAGGCGGTGTGGGAGGTGATGGGTGTCTGTGGAAGGGAGGCGGAATGGAACTGACTATGGGAGAGGTAACATGTGTGGGGGGAAGGGATATGAATGTGTGCGTCTGTGTTCGTGTTAGGGAACTGTCAGAGAGAGAGAGAGAGAGAGAGAGAGAGAGAGAGAGAGAGAGAGAGAGAGAGAGAGAGAGAGAGAGAGAGAGAGAGAAGGAGAGGGAGGGAGAGGGAGGGATGGGAGCGCGACACTGGGAAGGGGGAGGGAGCAACGACGCACCTCTATCCTACGCGCTGTCCTGTGGCACACTGAACACTCGCTGGCGGTTCAGGCTGGCTACCGTCACCTCACCTCTATCTAGCCCAGCCTGTCATCTCGCCCGCCACTTGCAACTCCCTCCTTCGCTCTCCCTCACCCGACCTCTCGTCCTTATCCTACTCCTCCTCCTCTTCCTCCTGCTTTAATCCTC
>NC_087153.1:16290000-16300000 GCF_035594125.1 Scylla paramamosain
CAGGAGCCCTCCCAGATGAACGTAATACAGCCTTGGAGTGACATCACCTCTGCTGAACTGCTTGTGAGGGAACTTTTGCAGGGCTTCCTGACCCAGAGAGAGAGAGAGAGAGAGAGAGAGAGAGAGAGAGAGAGAGAGAGAGAGAGAGAGAGATAAGGACAGAGACAAACGGACACAGGAGGGCAGACAGACACAGACATACAATATCGGGGTGTCCAGCATGACTCTCTCTCTCTCTCTCTCTCTCTCTCTCTCTCTCTCTCTCTCTCTCTCTCTCTCTCTCTCTCTCTCTCTCTCTCTCTCTCTCTCTTGCTAGACATATCAACGAACAGGCTTCCTCCTCCTCCTCCTCCTCCTCCTCCTCCTCCTCCTCCTCATCATCATCATCATCATCATCATCATCATCATCATCACCACCACCACCACCACCACCACCACCACCACCACCACCATCATCACCACCACCACCACCACCACCACCACCACCACCACACCAGGAGGCTATACAACGATTCCACCGCAAGACAGGTGGGAGGGGGAAGGTCAAGGGTCTAGGCTTAGCGTGACAATGTCCCCCCCCGTCCTGTCCTGTCGCTCTCTGACCAGTGTAGTACCTCGCCGAGCTGACTTTGGGTGTCATGGCGGGGCTGGCAGGGTGAAAGGCCACAGCTCCTCGGGTTACATCACGTGCCTGTGTTCAGCGAGGCAAGCACTAAGCAAATAAGTAAAGTAAATTGTTCCCATCCGGTGTGGTTTTAGATGTCAGCACTCCCCGGAACCGAGCACCCATTCATCTTTTTTTCTGGTGAACTCTGTAACTCCCGGCCTGCTCCTGTATATCCTCCTTCCTGTGACTTCCGGACTTC
The DNA here is from genome assembly GCF_035594125.1 of Scylla paramamosain. Taxonomy (NCBI): domain Eukaryota; kingdom Metazoa; phylum Arthropoda; class Malacostraca; order Decapoda; family Portunidae; genus Scylla; species Scylla paramamosain. The sequence continues at coordinate 16,290,867 of NC_087153.1, forward strand.
AAGAGGGAGGTTTCAAGACACTTATCCTCCAATTTTAGATATTCCTTTTTGAACAATTCTTAAGAAACTGGCGCTTTTTTTTTTCTTAACTTTTTGTTGCCCTTGGCCAGTGTTCCTCTTACATAAATAAATAAAAATAAAAATAAAATAAAAATAAACACATTGGTTGCACTGTGCACTCGTTACACCTCCGCCTCCCCTGACGAGCACCGAGTCTGGCATGGTGGAGGTGAAAAGAAAAAGCTTGAGTTTGTTTTGTCTGGTATTATTTCCTCAAAATACAAGATCATGGTTCACAATACTACTCAGCTGGACCTAAGTGTGAGTGTGTGTGTGTGTGTGTGTGTGTGTGTGTGTGTGTGTGTGTGTGTGTGTGTGTGTGTGTGTGTGTGTGTGTGTGTGTGTGTGTGTGTGTGTGTGTGTGTGTGTGTGTGTGTGTACGGTCACTATAACAAATACAAATCAATCACGTTGCCTTTATGGGATCCAGCAGCATCAAGCACAAATAAATAAAATAAAAAAAGAGTAGCATGTCAGTAAGAGACAGGCAGACACAAACCCAGGAGAGACAGGCAGACACAAACCCAGGAGAGGGGAAAAGGATGAGAATGACCGGATGACATGACAGGAGGTGAGTGTGTGTAGGAAGAGGGCGGAGGTCATGGCGGGCGGGACAATCACTCAGATACAATGGGAGGGTAGGCGGCGGCGGCGGCGGCGGCGGAGGAGGAGGAAGCGGCGGCTATGGAAGGCCTTAATTCAGAAACGCTTTGCTCTTTCACCACGACTATTTTCAAAGGCCACAGACATGATGAGGCGAATTCTCAAGTGTTTTTCCTGTTAATTATGTAGAAATCTTGTTAATCTATCACAAGAACTGTAAATGAAAAAAAAAAAAAAAAAAAAAAAAAAAAATATATATATATATATATATATATATATATATATATATATATATATATATATATATATATATATATATATATATATATATATATATATATATATATATATATATATATATATATATATATATAAAAAATAATGTCACTTCAATTAGAACCTTCTGAAAATAGTGGAGGTGCGGGCTGACGTGTTTCAGAATATGCTCCTTATAAGTGTCAGGTGTGAATGGTTCTGGAAAGGTTGCATGGGACTCGGAGGGCAGAGATTGGTGTTAGGCGAATAAGTCAGCGGGCAGAACTTCTAGAGCTCAACGTAAGCGGTCCTGGAGTGGTTGGGCGGGTCGTGGACCTCCCCGTCGGTGATCTTCGAGAAGCCCTGGACGGTGGCACTCCCAGGGTTGAGTGGTAGTGTTTTGGACAGCTTGGACAGTTGCTCCTGAATCCTTTTGGCTTGCAACTCCAGGTCCTCCACTTGCTTCTGCTGCTGCTCCTGCTCCTTCATCCTGGCGCGGTACTCCTCCAGGTCGCGCCGCATGTGAGGGTTGTTGTCCATCTCGGCGTCGATGGTGGAGATAAAGTGGTGCGAGAGATGGTGGTTGAGATTATGCATGAAAATAAAGGAGTACCAGCCTACCACAACCACCACCACCACCATGTACAGAGCACGCGGCGCGTCCACCATGATCCACCAAGACAGCACACTTCTTAAGCAGCCACAACCACCACTACTAGTAACAACAACAACAACAACAACAACAACAACGTCTGTTGAGCTTCGCGTAAAAGAATTACATATATTGTCCTTGACTGTAAAGTGTGTGTCGCTTCCAGCGTTTCCGTGCACCAAGGAAATGTAGTAATGAGATGAAAAGAGGAAGGCTGCATCCGAATACAACACAGCTGGCACACACACGCCCCACTAGAAGAAGCTTTTGATGGCGGCCCAGAACTTGATCATTTGCGGAATACCATAACTGAGGACAAGGACGAAGGTCTGCGCAATCACGAAGTACGACATGTTGTCCATGGTGCGGGGGTTCTCCATCCAGCTGGAGAACGTGCTGCTCTTCCCGCCCGCACCATCGCCTCCGCTACGCGTCTCCTCGTCCTCCGAGTCGTTATCAGCTGGTTCAGTTTCCCTGACGGGCGTCCTGTCTTCTCGGCGACGCTCCACCTCAAACTCAACTTCCCTGCGCCCCATCACCCCTGCCGCATCCACTTCCTCCCGCCTCTCCCTCGTTTCACACGCGCACTTTGAGAGTTCACGCAGAGAATTGTGTTCGAGTGTGTGGTCGCTTCAGGGTTCTTACAGCTTCTGGTGGCGACAAAGAGCAGCGGCAGCGTCGAGGCTATCAAGGGGCGGAAGTCAGGGACGTAGAGTCAGCACCTTCGACCCTCTGGGTTACAAGTCAGCCAGCGAGGAAGCCTTGCTAGTGTGTCAGTGTTAGGGAGTCCCTCCACTCCCATGTATAGCCCTGGATGACCTACACGTACGCTAACACACACACACACACACACACACACACACACACACACACACACACACACACACACACACACACACACAGTAGTGCTCGGTTCTTACGCTGACGCAATTATCGAAAGTATAAGACCAGAAAAACGACAAAACCCTTTGCGCCAAGACATAGATAACCCACGACACCAGTATTATAAGTTTCGCAGTTTCTTCAACAGACCATGTGTAACGCTCACTAAACAAACAGTTTTCTTTTGTTTTTTTTTTCTTATAACCATATTAAGTAAGTATGTTTCCATAATTTATTTAGAATGAGCAGCGCCCTTCATGGTGGCCACAAAACGTGAAGCTGTCCTGCAGGCCGTGGTGCTGCCTCCATCAGGCAAGGGATGAGTGGTGATCGGTTTTATAGATGTGTATGAATATTTTTTTTGTTCATACTTCTACTTAAATATTCAATTTTTTTTTTTTTTTTTTTCGCTGCTCCCATCAGGGGTCGCCACCGCGGATCTGCCTTCGTTTGGTCTTCTGCGCTTTCCTCAGTCACACATACCTCCATATATATATATATATATATATATATATATATATATATATATATATATATATATATATATATATATATATATATATATATATATATATATATATATATATATATATATATATATATATATATATATATATATATATATATATATATATATAATCCATTTCATAGTATATAACAACTAAGTCTGTGATATTTTTTTTAGCCAAGACACTTGCACCACCCATCAGTCTAATAAAGATAAGATGCAAAAATTTTTATTCATTATTTTTGTTCCACATCACAGGTCTACTGGAGAAGTACATCAACTCCAAGGGCACACAATTCCCTATAGGAGGCTTCCTGAGCAATGAAGTCTGCTTCTTTATATTTCAGTATTTTTTTTTTAAGTACCTGCCTGTCATGCAAAGAATAGAAGGAGTTTTCAGGCAAATAAATATATTACCTTTGTGTGAGGGCTGATTCTGTAACACAGGGAAAGTTTTTTGCACCAAATAAAGTTTGGCCCTTTCAAAGCCTTCAATCTCCAGGAATTTCTTCACTGTTACAAATGATGCATCAAATCCATGGGCACAAAAATCACTCTAAATAAGATTTTGAAGCAACAAATTTTTGTCATGTGTTAGGACTGGTACTGTTATTAGAAGAATTCTGTTCAGGCCTGTAAATAATTATACCTTCCTATGTGTTGGCCCACTCTGTGATGCTGGTGCAGCTTTATTGCACCAAGAATGTTCTGTCAAGGTGTTCTTTTTAACATCACTGGCACAGCTACCAGAAAAATAAATCAAGTTTATGGACAGAAAAAACTCCTGTTATCTTAAGAAGGGTTGAAATTCTAGTTGTGCTCATCTGTCATCGGAAGAACTGTGTAGCTAAGGGGAGTTTTCAGGCCTGTAAATACATAGGTATACATACTGCATTCCCTTTCATGTAATATTTGACTTAAATATCAAAGAAGACTTTTATTACAAAAATGTTTGTCTATTTTTTCTAAGGTTTGCACCTTAAGAAAGTCCAAAACATTTTTTTCTCAATTTTTTACATCACTACAGTTCTTCCACACTAACTTGGTACTCAGGGCATTGGCTAAAGGCTAACTGTCTGTGCTAGTGCCACCTCATCCCCTGCTGCTCAACCCATCACAACCCCACCTGTCCAAGCAAGTACTTGTGCAGAGCATGAAAGTGAGAAGCTGGAGTACTTTCCATGGTGACGGAGTGACCAGGAATGAATTATCTGACTTGGGCCAGCAGCAGGCCAGGGAGTCACGTGTCAAGGACACTGGGATGGCAACTTCACCTGACCTGTTTGCATTGCCAAGTGTACAGGACAACATACTGAGTCTTTCTTCCATTTTTAAATAAAAAAACATTAAATAAGCCATGCAGTCGTATATAAAATATCATAATTTTAGATAAATTAAGGCAAAGGATGACAGTAAGAGAGAGAGAGAGAGAGAGAGAGAGAGAGAGAGAGAGAGAGAGAGAGAGAGAGAGAGAGAGAGAGAGAGAGAGAGAGAGAGAGAGAGAGAGAGAGAGAGAGAGAGAGAGTAACAAAAATATAGACAAAAAAATCAAAACTAGTACAAAGAAATGAATAACATAATTTCAAAATTACTCATAATTCAAGAAATATTGCCATAAATGCATGAAAAATTTTATTCACACAATTTAGATCAACTGGCATTATATATAAATGTGCAACACTATCTAATGAAAATAAATACCTTAAATTATTTGTAGATAGCAATATCAAGTTTCAAAAATTAAAATTATCAAGATCTATACAGCTACTCTACGGCGCAGTCCACACACCAATTAAGTTAGGCAAGAGATTCTCAACCTTTCCTCCATCATTAATCTCCTCCGCTAGACATATTTCTCCACTTACCCCCTTACTTCCATATAAAAAAAAATAAATAAATAATAATAATAATAATAATAATAATAATAATAATAATAATAACAATAATAATAATAATAATAATAATAATAACCATTCATCTCTCCTTCACACACACACATTCTCTCTCTCTCTCTCTCTCTCTCTCTCTCTCTCTCTCTCTCTCTCTCTCTCTCTCTCTCTCTCTCTCTCTCTCTATTTTACAAAATTAAATTAAATTTAATTATTATTCAATTATCAGCTGTATGTAATTTTTGTAGCAAACAAGGGGTAAATTTCCTCCAGGTTGAGGATCACTGGGTTAGGCTGTTGTGTGAAGTGACTTCATAAATGTGAAGGGCATTCATAAAAGTTACTTACAGGGAGGAGTAAGAACAGTCAAGTCAGATATTGGTTTCTGATCAATACAGAATTACTATTTTGCACATCCCAAGCACTCCCCTGTGCTGCTGAGGATGATGCCAAAAACAATCCAACGGTATTTTCCCTTTCCTTGTCACTTCAGCCCACCCTACCCTGCCCCTTCCCAATTATGTGCCAGCAGAAAAAAGAAAAAATTAAAAAGTAATAGAAAACTCAACTATAACCAATATTTGTACAGTACATATAAGGAAATACAAATCCTGGAGCTGCTTGCACTGAAACAAATGACTGGAATTAAGGAAATAATCTTAACCTATTACTTTTGAAACAATAACCGTTTATTTATCAGCGCAGTATGATCTTTTATTTTTAATCCTGATCTACAAACAGAACGAGATGTCCTAAGAAACTAATGAGGCCAATTAATCATAACCTAACCCAACCCTCGGATGAAAAACGTTACTGTCACTTCACTAGCATCCCAAGTGAGGGGCGGGAAGAGGTAGGGGGAGGAGGAGGGGGGAGGAGGAGGACGGGAGCGGGTACTCACCTTCCCGGCCACCGCCACACCTGCCTCTAATCCCCTCTTCTTGGCCGCGTCTCGGGTCTTCACACGCGCTACCATCTCATTCACTCTCTTCACTTCACTTTACCACGCCGGCACTCCCCTACAATACCGTTCACGACTGCAGGAACCAAGGCAAGCACCGCGCCGAACACTCCCTCAGAAACACTTGCGTCAGGTGGTGGTTTTCACCTCGTTTGTTTTGAATCTGATGCTGATGATGATAGTTGTCTACTTCTTGCCGCTCCTTACAACGGGGCGTGGCAGACCAGCTGGTGGATTGCTCCTCCTAGTTACTCATTGCCAGTGTCAAATCTTCTGTGGAACTTTTGTGTACGTCCCTTGCGTCTCATGCACTATGATATTTGGTTTTGGGCAAATCTAGAAATTTCTGCTAAAAATGTGGAACCGTCCTCTTCTTGTACCATCATTATTATTATTATTATTATTATTATTATTATTATTATTATTATTATTATTGCTATTGTGCTTTTGTTAAGAAGAAGAAGAAAGAAAGAAAAAAAAAGGAAAATTAAGTAAATAAGTAATGGATCTAAATAAAATTATATCAAGCTTGTGGAGTACAGAGAGAGAGAGAGAGAGAGAGAGAGAGGAGGAGAGAGAGAGAGAGAGAGAGAGAGGAGAGAGAGAGAGAGAGAGAGAGGAGAGAGAGAGAGAGAGAGAGAGAGAGGAGAGAGAGAGAGAGAGAGAATTTGATGTTTTATACCATGTAAAAGCAGAGGTATCATCATTGCTAGTTTGAAAACCAGGCTGCAAATGCCCAGCTCAGCCTCTGTCACCTGATTGCAGCTTGCCCAGCCTTCCCTGTTATTGCCCTTCATTTTCTCTGCCTTCTGGGTTCACCTGATTATCAATGTTTTCCCTTGCATACCCTTAACATTTCACTTCTAAATTTTAACATGATTAATCCAATAACCTTAACTTCAAATATCTTATCTTAACTGGTGTTCCTTATAGCTATAACTTCTACACATCTTCCATTTATTCATAAGTAACCAGAAACTGCTCCTGAGAAACTGATTTGTTAACCCCTTCAGTGCTGTGCTGTGCTGTTGCTGCAATGCTGCCACTGCTGGTGCTAAATTGTTGCTGCAGCCATCAGCCACACTTGAACCTTCAGTCTCCTCCCCTTTCATTTATTCAATCAATATTCCAAGCCTTTTTCTTCATTGGCCCATGCCACAAGGAGTATCATAGGAATGGTCCCTAATCTTATGATGTGGACCACTGAAAATAAAGACCAATATTGTGGAAACAACAAAGGATGGGAAATCACCTGATAAATTGTGAAAAGTAAACAAACCTATGGGCATGTTGTATGTAACAATAAACCAAGCTTGTAACTTTGAGCTTTTGTCTTTCTAGTGGTGTCAATTTTTACTCCAATGCTCTGGTAAGTAGTGAAAAGAGAATGCCCATCCTCTGTGTGTGTCCCATCGCCCACCGAGTTATCTATATGTATGCCGGTTTGTGCACTGAAAGAATTAAATACATCGTCTGTTACTAATATATTTCTATATACAGCTAGTTCTATTCCTTTTTTCTCTCTTCTTCAAAATACCACACAACATATGACTCTGCTCCCCTGACCTTAGTCGTGCATCAACAAGAAATAACACAAAACAGACAAGGTTGGCTTATACAAGAAAGTTTATTGACAGTTAACAACATACCAAAATTATTAAAAGAATAAAGACTAACCTGGAACAAACATGGAAAGACACTGTAGGATGATAGTTAGGGTATATTATAGTGCATGCAGATGCATACACAGCTTGGGTGCTGTTGCCTTGGCACACAACTGCTTGGCTGTTTTATAACAGCTAATGCAAATGCAACTACTAACTGATCAATTCAGTGTCACTATAATCAACATGAGACTTTCATGAGACACAGCTGGCAACATATACTACTATTGAAATCAATACTTTTTTTCTTAATAAAATTTACTGGATGAATTGCATAAATTCCATAAAGTTGATAAATAAAAAATAATCCTGAAAACCAGTTCCAATAGTCACCACCATTTACACCCAATTTTCATGTTTGTTTGTTTACTATAAGGTGACTTGTGATCCACAAAGATGACACCTGAGAAGCAGTGCAATCATTGCCAAAGCATCACAAATGACCTTACACAGCCCCAAGTTATGTATATGCTTCAATATAAATTAAAAAAAAAAAAAAAAAAAAAAATTGAAATTCAGTGTACAATACATTTCACAAACATTTAACTGATAGATCTTCACTGAATAACTAAAATAGACAAAAAAATACTAAACAAAAATATGCTAATTAAGCCAAACCTTCATCCTTATCCCTATGCATACTCTCCCCTTTTAGCTTCTGCTTTACACGGCCTCTAGTAGCCAACTCAAAATCTTACAGCCTAGATATTGATTACTTATTGCTTATCATCTTTCTTTTTATCCTTTTTATCCTTGTCTTTGTCTTTCTCTTGTTGAGTTAGGGAGCCCACTGCTTCTTTTACTACTTGGCTCTGAGGGTCTACACCAGGCAGCGTCTGCAGGACACTCTCAAGAAAGGCTGGGTCAGCCATCACTTGTGAGAAGTCCTGCTCCTCCTCCTCCTTCTTTACCTGCAAAATACATAGTAAGCCATTACAATGACCCACAGAGAAACCCTAGCTATGCAGTGTCTAACCATCCAGAATAGTCAAACAATTGCAATTTTCAAATAAAAAGTGTACACTGAAAATCATGAAAACTTTAATTTGCCTCTATGCCTACCATTAACCACAAAAACATATTAATATGCAAAGAACAAGTGTCCCTACACACCCAGCATGGAAAACCCACCATTTACCACTAAGATACCTTGACAGACAATGAGTAAGCATCCCTACACACCCAAAACAGAATACCGAACAGGAGCACCTAGCAGCGCCTTGCCACACAACTACCAACATCAACACATTATAACTCAAAGAAACTTTTCTAAAACTGACAGAAGGATACATGTGTCAATAGAGAATATTTAATTCTGCACCTAATGGTATTTGTCCAGCCTCACTGAGATCACACATAATGGATGAACATTTCTATATACTGACCACATCATTACTTACTGCATCACTTGTAGCAAACTTATTATTGATCTTAGGTAACTCACTGTGGTCTCATTTTGAAGCCTTACGTGCATTGTTATGATATACTTCATAAAAACATCAAAGAAATAAAAAAAAGGCAAGTTTGTTAAAAACATGACACTTGGAGACATCCAGCATATCACTTAAACATTTTGTAACTCAAAACTTTGCGAGACAAAGCTCTGTTCTTTACATAATTTCATAGAGAATTCAATTGTGTCTAAAATGTGCATCTTTGC
>NC_087153.1:16305000-16397500 GCF_035594125.1 Scylla paramamosain
AAGTGCACCTTATCCATAGCTATTTACATGTCAAAGTATTCAGTTATATTATTTACACTCCCATTCATAAAAAAAGAAGTGTTTACTTGCTCTGCTGCAGGCAATGGTGAACTGCTTCCTAGACCAGAGATTGGGGAGTCCTATTACTTCTAAATCTCTTTCTGCACTTGAACTAGTTACTGAAGATGTTTCTTCTACCTATATTTATTGATGTTGAACTTCATTTCCCATATCTGACCACTCATACACTGTCTAAGTCCCTCTGTAATACACTTGCCCTGACTTGATTAATCCTACTTTTGGTGTCGGCAATTATACTTGTCACTACCAATCCCATAGTTTATGTAATAAATGTAGGTTATGAAAAGCAATGGACTTAAAGCAAACTCCTGATGAACCCCACAAATAATCTGACTCAATTTTTGTTAATTTCCATTCACCTGTACCCTCTACTCCCAACAGCTGAGCCAGTCTTTGATCCACTGAAAAGTTTCCTTATCAGTTCCATGAACTCAAATTTTACTTAATAATCTATGATGGGTAACTCTGTCAAAAGCTTTGCTGAAATAAGGCTATATTATATCTTAATTCAAGTCAATATCTGCTGAAAAAAAAATTTGTCAGATATGATCCACTAACCATGAAACCATGCAGGGAATCAATAATTAATCCATACCAGTGTGTTCATGAGTTCTTTTTATATAACAGACTGCAGCACTTTGTCTATAACTGATATAAAACTAATAGGGTGGTAATCTGACATTTAACACAATTGAAAACAGTTCACAACACTATGCAAGGGTGAAGTGCATGGGCATAAGCAAATAGAGCCATTAATGCTGAAAACAAAACATCAACAAGACTCACCAATGCAAGTTCTGGATCCTCATTGGGGTCAACTCCAAACTCAAAGCCACCACTTGAAGCATAGGTGGCTGCTGGGCCCCCATCCTCACCCTGTGGGCCAAATGAAGAATTGGCAATCAGCACAGTCCACACACCAATGAAATTACCAAATATGACATTTACTTTAGACAAAACTGTCACTGTTATAATATGAGATAAAGCTGAGCACTGGAAACTCAGCATGGTTCCTTGACATATTTTTGTTTTACTCCTGAGACACCCCAACTGAGAGTTCAACTTTCCATCATGAAAGTATCAATCTTGTGATCAAACTTGTGCCTCAAAACAAAGTGCTCTGCTACCTTTCGGAAATTATGGCATTTTTTTCCATCAACTTTCACAGCACAAAACTAATATTGCTTCTTCCCAACCAAATGTAAGATATAAACAATAAATGTCTAGTACTTACTTTCCAATCCTTAACCAGACACACCTATACTCATCAGATTTTCAATCATGACTTACAAATGTTTCCTGCACAGGCACATCACACTGGCGTACACACAAAGAGAGGGTTCCTTTAACATTCCAACAAAAAATTAGTTAATTAATTCAATAAATACTGGTAATCCAGAAGTGTGTCACAACATAATGAAAAATTGTCAATCACACACAGTTCTTTCCTACAAACTGATCTGTGTTGCTCCCACCATTTCAACAACTACCGGAGGTACTGTTACAAAATCTGACATAATTTTCATAATAACATCAAGACTAAAACAATAACAAAGGAACACAGGATTTTATGCTAAACTGTAGCACATGTACACTGTATTCTTCACAGATCCTAACATCAAAATAAGGAGGGGCTACAGTTATTAAGGGAGTCTGAAATAACTATAGCTGGAAAACCTTGAGTACAGATGTCATCAAAATATGGAGAGAAGTGAGTCTCAGTCTGCATGGGTGCTCTGTGTGATTCTTACCTGAACAATGGGAGAAGAGAGCAAGGCATCAGCCAGGTGTGGGGAAGGAGGCACAGTCACCAAGTGGGAGCTGCCCCCCTCACGTCCATTAATGGTGCTCACCAAAGACTCAAGCAGTGTCTGGTTCATATCCTGGAAAATTAAAATGTAGATGAGATGATCTTGAAATTTTTATTTTAATGCATTCTCTCTCTCTCTCTCTCTCTCTCTCTCTCTCTCTCTCTCTCTCTCTCTCTCTCTCTCTCTTCTCACCGTTTCACCAAAGTTGATGATGTCAATGTTGACCTTCTCCTTCTTGAGCCTCTTGGCCACCTTGACAATCTCCTTCTCCTCTACTTCCACAGGGCTGCCTACAAAAGCCACAATGCGCATCTTGTGGTTCTTGCTCTGTCGGTGTTTCAGGGCCAGCTGCAGTGACAAAACATCATGAAGATACCACTTAAATTCACTTGCAATAACACTGATCCTAATTAATCAGAATACATTGCTTACCTAACATTCCCAACTTCCCCATTCACTGATTTTCCACCTATGACACAAAAAGCAGCTACAAATGAGTCTTTATGTGACACAACACTTTACTCCCTTGCATTAGGTAGGGTAATTAATGACCCAATAGATAGCACAGCATTGCACTTTAAATGTTTGAAAATGAGAGTACAGTTACATAAAAGTCTGGGCTCAAAATTCATTCCAGAGAAATTCCCAGTGACAGAGACTGTGGTCACACTAATATTCAGTTTAATTTGGTAGCAAGTAATGGTATCCTGCAATGCACTCTGTGGTCAACAATTCTTGATTAAAATTTCCTCCAATATCACAAGGTCAGTCCTCAGTAGCAATGGTTGTTATAATTTAAATAAAATAATTTTATTCACCTGATTCTTGATAAATTTTAATCAGATTAAAAATCATTATTCACATCAGAGTAATTTCTTTTTCCAACAAGTTCATAAGTTTCTTATTTCATTAAACTGAGGATGTAACTACTTAGTATGGGAGAGCAATTTCATTCATTGGTATAGTGAATCCAGATTAACTTGGTACTCAGGGCATTGGTTGTACCTGTCCAAGACATTGCTACCCCAACCCTGGAGAGACCTGACCTGACCTTGGCCAGCAGGAAGCAGCCTGGGGGAGTCATGTAGGAGGCAGTAGACACCTGCCGAAACGATAATTACTCCCAGTGAGGTCTAAAGCACTGTTCAGGGGGTGCTGTGAACTTATCATTAAACCCAGCTGTGACCTCACTGAACATTTCCCTTTGTGTCTCACAACACAAGGGGGCAGTCACAGCCTGCCCTCTAAAGACAACTCTCTTCCTCCACACAAAACTACAAGCACCTAATAACACACACACCCTTCACTCAAAAATTTTAAAATCATCATGGCGACTCCTACACCAGCCTCGGAGTCCCCATCTGGGGAGGGGACCATAAATGTCCCCAGGTCAGACTGCCTTTCTGTCGACGACCCTAAGTGTCTTGACACCCCCCTCAACTTTTCTTCATTAACTTCTGCAGCATTCGTGGTCTAAGATCTAATTTTCAATCTGTAGAACACCACCTCTCCTCTTCTAAACCTCATCTTCTTTTCTTCACTGAAACTCAGGTGTCTGAGGCAACTGACAGTAGCCCCTTTTCTGTTCCCTCCTACTTTCTCTATCCTCATTTTCAATCCAAAGCAGGATGTTGCGTTTATGTGCGCAATGACTTACCTGCTCTCGTGCCCATGCCCTTGAATCTTCCGAGTTTTCCACCATCTGGCTACGACTACAGAGTCACTCTCATACTAAATTTATCTGTGCTGTATACCTCTCACCTAACTCCTCTGATTATAAGAAATTCTTTGACTACTTAACTTCCAAAGTGGAGCACATTCTGACCCTCTTCCCTTTGGCAGAGATCTCCATTCTTGGAGACTTCAATGTTCACCACCAGCTTTGGCTTTCCTCTCCCTTCACTGACCATCATGGTGAACTAGCCTACAACTTTGCTATCCTCCATGACCTAGAGCAATTGGTGCAACACCCTACTCGTATTCCTGACCGTCTTGGAGATACGCCCAACATTCTTGACCTTTTCCTGACCTCTAATCCTTCTGCTTATGCTGTCACCCTTTCTTCTCCGTTGGGCTCCTCCAATCACAATCTCATATCTTTATCTTGTCCTATCGCTCCAATCCCTCCTCAGGATCCCCCTAAGCGAAGGTGCCTCTGGCGTTTTGCCTCTGCTAGTTGGGGGGACCTGAGGAGGTATTTTGCTGATTTTCCTTGGAATGACTACTGCTTCCGTGTCAGAGACCCGTCTTTGTGTGCTGAGCGCATAACAGAGGTGATAGTGTCTGGCATGGAGGCGTACATTCCTCACTCTTTTTCTCGTCCTAAACCTTCTAAACCTTGGTTTAACACAGCTTGTTCTCGTGCTATACATGATAGAGAGGTGGCCCACAAAAGGTACTTAAGCCTTCCATCACCAGAATCTCATGCACTTTATATTTCTGCCCGGAACCATGCCAAGTCTGTTCTCCAACTAGCCAAAAACTCCTTCATTAACAAAAAATGTCAAAACCTTTCAAGATCTAACTCCCCTCGTGATTTCTGGCATCTAGCCAAAAATATCTCCAATAACTTTGCTTCTTCTTTCCCTCCTCTATTTCAACCAGATGGCACCACTGCTATCACATCTATTTCTAAAGCTGAACTCTTCACTCAAACCTTTGTTAAAATCTACCTTGGACGATTCTGGGCTTGTTCCTCCCTCTCCTCCACCCTCTAACTACTTCATGCCACGTATTAAAATTCTTCGCAATGATGTTTTCCATGCCCTCGCTGGCCTAAACCCTCGGAAGGCTTATGGACCTAATGGTGTCCCTCCTCTTGTTCTGCGAAAATGTGCCTCCATGCCAAGTCAAACTCTTTCAGCTCTGTCTGTCAACATCTACCTTTCCTTCTTGCTGGAAGTTTGCCTACATTCAACCTGTTCCTAACAAGGGTGACCGTTCTAATCCCTCAAACTACCGACCTATTGCTTTAATTTCCTGCCTATCTAAAGTTTTTGAATCTATCCTCAACAGAAAGATTCTTAAACATCTATCACTTCACAACCTTCTATGTGATCGCCAGTATGGGTTCCATCAAGGCCGCTCTACTGGTGATCTTCTGGCTTTCCTTACTGAGTCTTGGTCATCCTCTTTTAGAGATTTTGGTGAAACTTTTGCTGTTGCCTTGGATATATCAAAAGCTTTTGATAGAGTCTGGCAAAGCTTTGATTTCCAAACTACCCTCCTACGGTTTCTATCCTTCTCCCTGTAACTTCATCTCAAGTTTCCTTTGTGACCGTTCTATTGCTGCTGTGGTAGACGGTCACTGTTCTTCTCCTAAATCTATTAACAGTGGTGTTCCTCAGGGTTCTGTCCTGTCACCCACTCTCTTCTTATTATTCATTAATGATCTTCTAAACTAAACTTCTTGTCCTATCCACTCCTACGCTGATGATACCACCATGCACTTTTCCACGTCTTTTCATAGACGTCCAACCCTTCAGGAGGTAAACATATCACGCAGGGAAGCCACAGAACGCTTGACTTCTGATCTTTCTAAAATTTTTGATTGGGGCAGAGCAAACTTGGTATTGTTCAATGCCTCAAAAACTCAATTCCTCCATCTATCAACTCGACACAACCTTCCAGACAACTATCCCCTCTTCTTCAATGACACTCAACTGTCCCCATCTTCTACACTGAACATCCTCGGTCTGTCCTTTACTTATAATCTGAACTGGAAACTTCACATCTCATCTCTAGCTAAAACAGCTTCTATAAAGTTATGTGTTCTGAGACATCTCTGCCAGTTTTTCTCACCCCCCCAGCTGCTAACTCTGTACAAGGGCCTTATCCATCCATGTATGGAGTATGCTTCACATGTCTGGGAAGGTTCCACTCATACTGTTCTTCTAGACAGGGTGGAATCAAAAGCTTTTTGTCTCATCAACTCCTCTCCTCTAACTGACTGTCTTCAGCCTCTCTCTCTCACCGCCACAATGTTGCATATCTAGCTGTCTTCTACCGCTATTTTCATACTAACTGCTCTTCTGATCTTGCTAACTGCATGCCTCCCCTCCTTCCGCAGCCTCGCTGCACAAGACTTTCTTCTTTCTCTCACCCCTATTCTGTCCACCTCTCTAACGCAAGAGTTAACCAGTATTCTCAATCATTCATCCCTTTCTTTGGTAAGCTCTGAAACTCCCTGCCTGCTTCTGTATTTCCACCTTCCTACGACTTGAATTACTTCAAGAGGGAGGTTTCAAGACACTTATTCATCAATTTTTGACCATTGCTTTGACCCTTTTATGGGACTGGCATTTCAGTGGGCATTTTTTTTATTAGATTTTTGTTGCCCTTGGCCAGTGTCCTTCCTACATAAAAAAAAAAAAAAAAAAATGTCAAGGACACAGGGCCAGCAGCACTGCATGGCCTGTGAGCGTTGCCAAGTGTACCAGAAGATATACAACATTGTTGTTCCATCATCAAATTGAAAGCCATTAAAAAAAAACATGCAGTCATATATAACAATTATTAATTTTGGAATGATTAAGGCAAAGGATCACAATATGGGTGAGAGAGGGAGATCACCATGTGCCTGTCGACTGTGAACGTGACAGCAGTGCAGGACAGGAACAGCCATCACCCTGAGTATCAAGTTGGGCTGGATTCACTATACATCATACATATTTCAATGCAACTGCATACATTCTCTGCATTTGTAATGATTCAGCTATCACATTTCTACTACACTTACTGACATTATTACAGTTACATTTCCACTACACTTACTGACATTATAATTACATGTTCAGAATTTACTTCTCATGAGAATCTCAAGGTTTTACAGTTATAAATGAGGCATACCTTCATTAGTAGTCAAGGATACTAAAAACTCAAGAAAAATAATTATCAGAATGTTTGAATACACACATGGGCAATGCGGATTCCAGTGAGCAGATTGATGGTTCCATTGGGAAGCACCTTGTGGAGTGGAGTCAGGATCTTGCCCACATCAGTTGTTAGTGTTGCCAGAACCTCTGTGCTGCTAGACAGGAAGAATTCTCCATAAACTTCTTTCTTTTAAAACTAGCCAGCAGACATCTTCCTAACTTATTTAACTATTACCTTTAATTGCAATATGCACTGACAATACAAATAGTATTGACTGGTTAAGCTCTCCTAATCTTGGTACTCAATTGCATCTACTCTAGCAGTGCACTGAATGTCTGAATTCTAAAATCCCTCAGTGCAAATGTGTTCTTTGATTAGTTCCTTGTACAAGTAGCTTTAATGCCAACATTCATACTTCTCACTCTTCACATAATAATCCGTCTATATGCTAACCACATACCAAGTACTACAGTAAAGTCAATTAAGCCATATCCAACAGTATTAACTTTCTCCCACCCATCACTCAGTGTCTGTGACATCACTTGGTATATACTCCTCTTTTTATTCCTTCATCCTCGAATCTTTCAACCTTAACCCTCTTTCATATCCATTCACTCTCTACACTTTGATCATTCATTTTCATTAGTACAGAATAATAGTCAGAAAGCACTAACAAAGTGAACAGAAGTGAAGATGCCTTAACAACACACTTAATAAAACATGTGAAAGATTATCTACAAGATGATGAAAATGATGATGATGATGACTCATACACCTCTCTTACAAACTTTCCCAGCTCACCTTTCCAACTCTTCTATCTGACATTCATACTTGCAAAGACAACCATTCTATACTTATTCCTCACACCATCCTATCAACTCACTTGGCCAGAGTCAGGAGACCCACATTGTTTTCTGGATTGGAGCGAAGCTTGAACCTACAGATGGTGTTAACTGCATCTTGCTGAGCCTGGAGACGAGTGGGCACATAGTCACCATTCCGCATATATTCACTGTTGTCCACACTGGTGGTAGCAAAAGGAAAGGGAGACTTATTTAGTACTACAGTAAGGATATGGATAGA
Organism: Scylla paramamosain; assembly: GCF_035594125.1. NCBI lineage: Eukaryota > Metazoa > Arthropoda > Malacostraca > Decapoda > Portunidae > Scylla > Scylla paramamosain. Next base: position 16,312,851 of record NC_087153.1, read on the forward strand.
AGAAAATAGGATAGAAAATAGGTGTAAAACTATAAGCCATTATGCAGCAATAAGAATATGAATTTGTCAGAGAACTTACTCCCTGATTATTGTTTTGCTTTTACTATGGGACTTACAATGAAGGTGGAATAGATTAAGAATGATTTAGCTTGATGCTGATTACCTATAGAGTAATGATTATATAACATACAATAAAGTCTTATCATTTATATTTACACTAAAGTTTCCCAAATGGCAGGACATGCCTCCTTGGGGGACGCATGTATTCCTACAGGGGGAATGAGTTGGTTGAGCTTTTGTATGAGGATTTTTAATATGAATTATTCCTTTTATTATTGTACATAAAATGCTACAATATACAGTCCATAATTTTAGTAATTTAACAATTTTAATTATTAAACATAATTATGAATAATTCACAAAGAATTCTTAGTTATTATTAATTGTAAACAACTGGTTTAGTTAAAAGTATTCAAGGAATGAAATGTTAGTCAATACGACACATTCATGACATTTACTTTACTTTTAACTTTGAATTTTATCATCTGTGAGACCTGCTAGGTTATGAAGAATTTAGATTTTAATGCATATTTTATCATCTTTAACAGTAAATGAAGTTGTACTATAATATAAGTCTTCTTGCCTGGAAGAGTTTTCCTATTGACTGAAATATTAATAAAAAAATACCCCCAGTCATCCTCCTCAAAAGCTTTCCAGAAGTGAACTATCAAACTGTGCACTGAACAAGTAGGTATGAAGAAAATGTTAAGTTGTAAATGCAGTAACATGTATGGAGGGTTTTTGCAATCATAACCAAACAAAAAGTCAATCCAATGCTAAAATGCTGTTCAGTAGGACTCCCATCATCCCAGAATGCTTGCAGTGTGCCATTGTCATGAACAAAATTGAATATCTCATAAATTATCAGCATCTGGTTGAAATATTATAAACAAAAGATAAAATTTATATCATTAGACCACACGATATTGAGGAGAAACTAGCAATATAAACAGATGTCAAAAATCTTGGAAAAAAAAAAAAGTAAAAGAAATAACTGGCAGAGAGCAATATGAATGTCAAAAACCACAAACCTAGTAAATAAGAACGAAAGAAAAAGGTAAAATAACAGCATAATTCTACACAGACAAATACCACTCGCTGAACAAGGCCAGGTCACACACAAAAAGGCGATGGGTGCAGGAAGACCAAAATCTGACATTAGGAAAGCGATTATCATGGGAGGCACAATAAGATAATTACAATAAATGAGCACACAAGGTCTTGCAGCGGTGGGTGAACCAGACACAAGCACATATGTAATGGTTCACCGAGGGCCAGCCTTGTTGGAAAAGACTTGCCTGGAACGGGGGAAAAAAAAATACACAAGTTCAAATGGTCTTCTGGATGAGTCTGCAATGGTATTAGTGTGCCGTACTAAAACGAGAATTTGGTGTGCAGCCTCCGTTTCCATCAATATAAAGGGAAAATATCTGATAAATGGCCTTTGACTCACGGATATGAAATGCACAGAACACTTCATCTAACAAAGACACAACTGCTCACTAATATAATGAATTAGAGCAAAATGGTGTCAAATGTTATTACAAGCAGCAGGCGAAGGTTCAATTCCGCCTCGTCACGGCCACACACACACACACACATACACACATACACACACCTCTCACCGCACACCACACCTCACACACCTGTAGGAGTCACAGTAATTACTCAGGTAACGCCTCGCACACCAGGACCACATCTTACCATATCATTGTGCTTTCCAGTACCATGATTGCAGTGTTTTGCTTCCCTCACTCCCGGACACAGCGGCTGCACCACAACACTGACAACGCCACCACCACCACCGCCTGGCAACCCCCTCGCTGTATATCGTACCTTTATTTAAAAACTGTCGCACACACCACTCTCTCTCTCTCTCTCTCTCTCTCTCTCTCTCTCTCTCTCTCTCTCTCTCTCTCTCTCTCTCTCTCTCTCTCTCTCTCTCTCTCTCTCTCTCTCTCTCTCTCTCTCTCTCTTAAGCAATAATGTTTTTACTTTTATTTTTCTAACGATGGTAGATAATGGTACATAATACTTTTCGATAATTTGTTGCCCGAATTCAGGTGAACTGTCGGTCGGGTATTGCCTTAGAAACGGCACACCCTGCCGATGTATCCTTTCTCACTATCTGGATCTTATGTTTTGTTCTTTCTCTTTCCCCTTATTTTCTCTTTTTACTCAAAATTTATGCATTATTCTCTTTGTTTCCTCAGTATATCTATTTCCAAACAGGTATGTCCCTATAATTATGTCTTCCTCTTCTACTTTATATGATTGTTGCCATTTTACATTTTTCCTTCTTTCCTCCTGGTCTTCTGGATACCATAACAAAAAATACTTCAGCAGATCCTCATATTTTGTCACACATCACATGCCGTTGCATTAAGATCAGAAAACCTAGATGAACCGTAGATTTACAATAATTATCGTACCAAATGAGACGAGCTTTACAAAATTTTGTTATAGCACAATAGATATCTCGTAACCTTTTCTATTTCATAACAAACTTTAGAAATCTACATTCTTTTAACATTATTTTTCATGTGCCTGTGATTTCATTCACATCTTAATAAAATAATATCGACAAAAGTCACTCTAAGAAAGTCGAGAAGAAGGGTTTTTGATTTTTCTTATTCTTCACATGATTTGCATTTGGATATTCTCAACAAATGATTAATGTCACAAGCTATACATTGAGAGAGAGAGAGAGAGAGAGAGAGAGAGAGAGAGAGAGAGAGAGAGAGAGAGAGAGAGAGAGAGAGAGAGAGAGAGAGAGAGAGAGATGTAGCCTAGTTGGAAACTATCATATTTTATCAAACAGCAAAACCTCCTCGAAACACCCTTAACACACCCGCAACAGTCCAAAGCACACCCAAACACCCCAAAATACGCTAAAACACCCACAGTGCATCCCAAAATATCCCCAAACACACTCAAACAACACCAAAACACTATTAAAACATCCCAAAACACGTAGAACACGCCAACGCACCTAAAACATCCTAAATAATCGCAAAAAAAAAAAAAAAAAACATCCAGAACACTCCCCCCCCAAAAAAAAAAAACACATCCCTAATATTCGAAACACCAAAAGAATGGAAAATCTCATGGAGTATGTTAGATTAGTGACGTGGGGAAGGCCGCTCTGGGTATTTCGGGGGAGAAATCTTGGAGGTTAGAACTCAGAATGGTTCATAACTACTGCACATAATTACCATTTCTGCCTTTATTTTGAACACCAAATTATTAACAGACTCACTAATAAAATTACTCACGTGTTCACTGCTGATTAAACCAGGTATTGTTCTCTGGTTTCATTTCTGTCTGTTTGATGTGGCAGTCATGTGCTTTCTTAAACGTGTTTCATGAGACAGCACGAACATAATTTTAATGGTCTATCTACTTTCTTTGATGTTCAGTTCCAATAATTGTACATCTAAGCGTTCCTCACACTTCCTTGTAAAATAATAACAGTTTTTAGAATGATGGAGCAAGAAACGAGGAAACTTTAAGAAAAACATCTGTACCAAATATGTTATGCTTACTACTCTTGTTTACTTGTTCCATTCCTATTGTAACGTATTCTACAGACAAAAGAGCATTAGTAATTTGTCAGCGAAAATTCATACCGATATTGATAATACGTAAAGTACATAAATATTAAATATGGTAATAGGACTACTCTTGCACAGGGAGAAATTTTTGGTGCTCTGTTATCACTCACTGCTCTTGTTTACTTGCCCCATTCCTATCCCAACATATCCACATACAATGAAACAATAGTAATTTGTCAATAAAACTTTAAAAAAAAGTAGTTGATGATACGTAAAATATAAAAAATATTTGGAAGATGTTTTGATCAAATATCATCGATGAGGTGCAAATGCGCAGTGTCGTCACCAGGTGAAATTTTGAGCCAGGAGTGATTTGGCACAACAGCAGGATCACCATATTGCTACATAAAATATATGGACCAGAAACGAGCTAACATCTCTCACTTTATTTAGTAACATGGGCACGATCTCGTAAATATTGCCCATATCCATCGCTAGCTATTTCCCTCAGTGGAAGAGGCTAAGTAACCATACAGGAAGCGAATTCCATGAACGACAGTTCAGAGAAGGCTGGCTGGATTTATGAGGAAAACTTATGTCCCAAGCTTTGCCATTAAGGCAATGTTTTATTTTCCTGTTGCAAGTAAAGTACTACCTCACTCTAATGTAATATCTAATGTAATACACCTATATATGTTTGATGCAGTATTGCCTCTAGAAGTAAGATCATGATTCAACACATGAACACATAGATATACATGCATCGTTTGACAATAAGAGAACAAGAGCAAATCAGATTTAAGCAAAATACTTTTCACCTTCATTATAGTTATTTATCTCTTTAAGCTGTCAGGATGTTTCCCTGACAGGTGCTGCTGGGGCTGATAATGTTGATACATCTCCAATACAAGGCCTGTACCAAAATATATTTGCCCTTTACTGAACGACTCGTGCTGTATATTAATAAATCTGAAAAAAACTAAGAAACGCAATATATATATATATATATATATATATATATATATATATATATATATATATATATATATATATATATATATATATATATATATATAGTTCAGGTTGTCGATGTGATGGAATATTTTTTTATATATCTATCCGATGTTTATACAGAAAAAAAAAAATGTTGATATATGTAATTTTTTTTTTCACTAATAACTCGCGCAAAACAGTAAATATTTATATGCCGTGTTGTGTGTTAGATAATAATTACTTCTTTTGCTTTACCTCTGTCTTGTGCTGCACACGCTAAATGTACAATGAAAAAAAAGGCTGCATACACTCAGGCCTTCCGGGATTACTGCAGAGAATATGCGACTGTGACCGACAAAATCGGGGAGCGGAGATCTCTCTGTTTACCGTCAGGCAGTGGAGACTGTCCAGATAGTAACTCACAAAACTGTTCTTGTCTTAGGTATTCTTCCTGTTTGCTGGTTCATGTTGTGAAATAGTTTTCTTCAGTAAAGTTTCCCCTCAAGGACTTTGTTTAGTTTAACTGCACTAGATTAACTCTCTCCTTTAGGGAGCAAAACACGAATATTATGATTTGGATCCGGCATGATCTTAAACTCGAATCACGGAAAATTCACTAAAATGTTTACAGACTTCGACAGGGATTCAAAGTGGGAGTGAAAATTAACACAGCCAATGCTAAAAAGAATGTTTATCTCCAGTTATTAACGGACAAAGCAAAATCATGATTATTTAGTGAAATATCCGAATTTGGTGTTTGTATTTTCTTCCATCAAAAGCTATATAAGCTTAAAAGAAATTAGTAAACAAACGTTTCAGTAGAGGATGAAAGCGTCTGTTTGGTAAATATTATAGTCATAATTTGAGAGAGAGAGAGAGAGAGAGAGAGAGAGAGAGAGAGAGAGAGAGAGAGAGAGAGAGAGAGAGAGAGAGAGAGAGAGAGAGAGAGAGAGACGTCTTGCCTGTAACGAAACACATATACATGCATGCCAAATCACGGAAACTGGACGGTGCGAGGGCGTTCAGAATAATTCTTTATTAGTGTACGCTGACTATACGCGGCAGCAGCAGGCGGGGCACAGAGCCATCAGGGTGCCGTCACTTACTTAGCTGGGTTCAGTCTGGCGCTGGCGGCAAGAGCGGAGGAAGGTAGGGCTCCGCACGCTCGCTCTCCTTCTCACGTGCCGATAAAGGACTTGAGATTCGTGAACTGTCTGTTATCTTTATCAATGAACAAATCCGGTCCTTAAGTTAGGCATACCGTGTACTCTGCGCGACGTGGTAGATGACCAAGTGTTAATGATATATTAGCAGTAGCGAGGGACACTTTCCAACTTCGTCTGGTTGTGAGGAGTTTGACACACAGAGGGAGGTGACAAACATGAGATCACCACTTGCCTTCTTCTTCTGCGTGTGCTGTATAGCCTCGGAAATGTGCAAAGGCGGTGAGTATGAAACAACTTCTTACATAACTACACTTTCCACTTTCGGCGAGACAGTTGTGCCATCATCATCATCATTCTGCCATCGCCCACACACTTTTTAGGGGAATGTGAATATGTCTTCTTTCTCGCGCGCACACACACACACACACACACACACACACACACACACACACACACACACACACACACACCTAACGTAAGTAATTACTACTAATTGGTAAAAAATAAAAAAAATCAGTTTAACACTTGAGGTTTGTATGATGACGTCACAGTAAGAGAGTGGTGTCTGTCATCCCTCTTTGGAATTAATAAGTATCAATAAGCTTCGTGATCAACAACTAGATTACCCTTCCCGGACAATAAATTTAATATTCTTGACACTAATTGACGCTCAACAAGAAATCTGTAGGTCGCTCGAGCCGCAGTCCTCTGGTATCTCTTTATCTCTTCTGTCTTCAATGTGGACATCAAAAAGGATTCAACACAATAAGAGCAAAAATCACGAAAATTATGAGAAAAAGGATTAAACGTGCTTTAAGTTCCTAATACCTTAACAAATTTATGGAATCGGATTAAGATATTTCGGTGCATGTATTCTGACCGTATTCTCATGTTTTTTATTTTCTTTTTCGTTTTTTTTTTTTCCACTGATGGCTCAGAATCCTTAGCAAACAGTCATTTATATCATGAAAAAACACTTGGGAGCCTTTATAACTTTCTCTAAAGCCTGGTAAATATAGAGCGAGGTGAAGGAGATCTTTGAGAACGCGCATTCAACCTAGACACGTGAACCATATCGACTGTAACATACCGATTATGAATGACTGCAATAACCACGATCAATAATCACAAAGTTCACCAGACGAGCATCATTCACGGGAATTGGGAGGGAAGTAGAAATGGGAGTGTACTAAGCATGCATGGTGGGGGATGGGATGGCTGGAAGAGAAGCGGGGAGAAAACTAACCTTGTAATATGCGTAAGCTTGAGTGATGAAATGCAAAACTCTGTGTGTATGTGTGTGTGTGTGTGTGTGTGTGTGTGTGTGTGTGTGTGTGTGTGTGTGTGTGTGTGTGTGTGTGTGTCAGAGTTCTTTTTACCTGAGGATTAACGCTTTTCTATGTTGTTAAAATAGTTCATCAGTTTTTCGGGTTTCTTTCTTTCTTTCTTTCTTTTCTTTTATGCATTTTTTATACCAGGCTAGAGTTTTCCCAGTAGTAAACGTACTTACACACACACACACACACATACACACACACACACACACACACACACACACAAGTTTATCTGAAAAGAAAACATGGTGCATGGTACTGTACTGAATGCTGTCCCCTCTCTCTCTCTCTCTCTCTCTCTCTCTCTCTCTCTCTCTCTCTCTCTCTCTCTCTCTCTCTCTCTCTTTGATGCAGTCTAAGTAAGACCATGAACAGCTTGTCTTCCAGTGACCCACGAAGGGGCCTGTCAGTCCTCACCCACCACTCCTCACACTGTTCTGCGCGGTGCTCTACCATAACATCTCTTGATATATATTGTTTCATAATAGAAACAGGGACTACAAGCGATATGGGACACAAGGAGTGAATACAGTAGCAGAAGCAACATCAACAATGATCCTCGTCATTGACGCCGACTACGGTGACGACGCAGAAAAACAAGAAGAGTAGTTTCTTCATCGATGTCCATAATGAAACTGAGGCTTGCAGTATGATAGAAGGGGCCACGCCTTGTCTATTCGCACGAGCGACTCTGCAGAGCCACTCGGCTACCCTTCAAAGACGGTAGAAAAAGCGACACTGTGAAGTCGTTGAGTTGCGCTGCAGAGTCGCCCGTGTGTTAGCGCTTTAACTGACTGCTGGTGGTGGGGAGAACTATGGTGTTGCTAAATAGTAGTGATGTTTCCCGTGCGACTTTTTTTCTGTAGTGGGTACAGAGGCAAGATAATAGGAATGCAGGTTTGCGACACGAGAATCACCGCGATCACGTCAAGTCAACTTAATGTGCGTATTTTCATTGAAGACGGCCAAGACGGTCAAATATTTCTTGTAAGTGAAATCTGATCGTTTTCCACGTGCTTCGGGTTCTTTAATGCAGCATATTCTGGCGTGAGAGCTGCCTCCTCCCCGTCCCATGCCCCTGTGTGTGTGTGTGTGTGTGTGTGTGTGTGTGTGTGTGTGTGTGTGTGTGTGTGTGTGTTTCCTCTTTTTTATCGAATGCAACCGAGTTTTTTTTTTTCTTTTTTCAGATAAGAGTGATCCCGTTGAAAGCAGCTTTATGGCACAAGGAATGTCCTGTGATAAAATGTTACTTACGATATCTTCTAAGTGTGCACGCTTATGATGTCGTAGCTATCATGATGGCAGTCACTGAGATTATCAAGAAAATGCTCAGCTTTCTATGAACTTTTCAAGGATAAGTCGGTTTAACCAAACGGTGAGGACTGATAGTTTGTTTTATCTATGTATTTATTTGTTTATTTATTTATTCATCTTTGTGCTGGAAAAATATCTTTATGAATTATGAATTCATCATAGGAGGCATAATTAAAAGTATCATAGTTCACCAGAAATTCAGCAGATTTTTGGCAACATCCTACAAGAAGGAAGTGTTCTACGTGGAATTAAGTGGGTCAATCTAACGAATGTTCACTTATTTACTTATTTATTCATTTATCTGTTATCATTTATTCATTTATTTATTTGTTTATTTATTTCTTATTTGTCAATTTTATTTATTTATTAATTATTATTATTATTATTATTATTATTATTATTATTATTATTATTATTATTATTATTATTATTATTACTGCTGTTATTATTATTATTATTATTATTATTATTATTATTATTATTATTATTATTATTATTATTATTTATTTATTTATTTATTTTTTTTTTATTTATTTATTTATTTTTTTTTTTTATTTCTTTTATTTTTTAAGGGGAGGATGGTGGAAGAAAAGCCAGATTAAGGAGCAGTAGGGGCATGGCCAGCACTGCGCTGCTGCTGCCACCGCACGACGTTGACGATCATTAGGATGAAGAAAGAAAAATCAAGATGTTTGGAATTAACTAAATATTTATAAGTATAAATTAATGAAGGTTTCCGGTTGCGAAACATGAAATAACGCTACTTTCGAGACGCTTCTCGCCATGGCCGTCCAGGACAAGGATGTTGTGAAAGGTGAAGCTCAGGAAAAGTACCAAATCATATTGGAGGAAAAAAATCTATTGAAATAAGTGTTGACTTTCACCAGGAAAAGTCACAAAGAAGTCGTAGAAGAAAAGAATACACTGCGGGAGTATTACGAAGGAGCAGCGCACCGGACGGCACAAATGATCGACAAAATCAAGAAAGAAACAAAGGAAGAATGCGCCACGCCCGTGGAGAAAGAAGGCGGAAATGCGGTGCATGAGCCATGGCACATCAACTGATGCGGGAGCTGCATAAAGAAGACTACTTTGACATCCGTGACAGAATGGCGAAGAAAAAACGAGGGAACAGAGTAGAAACGTCCGGAGGACCAAGGGGAAGGCGTACTCCAGTCTAAGAATGTGAAAAACATACACGACGATGCCTCACCAGATGACCTAGAAGCACCGTACTATTGTAGATGAACGCTGTATTGACCGCCACAGCGCACCACAAAGCGGCCATGGAACTCCGTCCTCCTTCCTGTTCCGTTTCATGAGAGATGCCCGCCGCCACGGTAGACATAATTGACCAACGCTACCTCTGACGGGCTCCAAACAACCCATGTGCTTCCCACTCCAAAGTGGGATACGATAAACCACCACCACCATCACCATCCTAAACGAAAAGAACGATTTTTTTTTTTTAAATCTCTGCATGGCAACCGTGACGGCGAAAGGCTAGACACTTGGATCAGAAGGTTCATTAAGGAAAAGAAAATCGAAGGAAATTGTGGAGAAGCACGAAGATAGCAGCGTCATCCAGGAAGGACATTTGGCAGAGGAGCAGGACCACGAAGACCAAACATCGAGCAGGAAGTTCGTGGAAAACCTGCTTAGGATTCGTGAAGCCGGAAGGCTGCATGTTTGCACAGAGGAGTGGATCAGCAAAAAACAGAGGCTGATACAGGATGTACAAAAATACTACGTGACAGAGGAGGCAAGAGTAAAGGAAAAAATGTTTACGAGGAGTGAGCAGCGAGTTAACTGAAAAGATGAAGAATATGAAGATGAAATTACTCCTGAATTGCATGAGAGACCAACAACACATTAGTTTTACTGAATGAGATGTTGAAGTTGTAACTTTTTATATTTGTTCAATATGTGTAACCATTTCATACGTTTTCTTTATCTTTTATCTTTATTTCTCTATCTTTCTATCTATCTATCTATCTATCTATCTATCTATCTGTCTATCTATCTATCTATATATATATATATATATATATATATATATATATATATATATATATATATATATATATATATATATATATATATATATATATATATATAATGGAGTAAAGTAAGACAGATCGTTGATTAAGTGGTACAGGAGTTTTTTTTTTTCAGATCTAATAACCTAAAACAGCTAGGCCTGGGATAGCATTCATCCTGTTACAAATATGCGGGCGTCTTTGTTTACTTACGAAACAATCATATAATAAATTTGCTTTACTTGTGAGAACAAACACAACGGATCCATTATTTCTACAGTGAAAAGGGACAGAAGAATAAGGCAAATACATCTTAATAAGGCAAATACATCTTAGCTCTCGTCATTTTCTTCACCTTTGTCTTCCTCCTTCTTCTGTTTCTCGGAGATGCTGGGGAGACCAGGGGATCCACGAAACAACACTGCATCCAGACCTGCATCACCGTTGTCAAGGACCAGTATGGAGCAAAACACGCCTTTCACAACCTTTAATTATTTACTTTCATGGCTGAAGGTCAACGGCGCCACTTGCACTCTCGCTTTGTTCAAACTGTGTTCGTTAAGAGGAAAGAAAGTCATGTTAAGAGATACCGGGGATAGTGCATGGCAGCCGCTTGATCAACATGTGAAGCAAAAATAAATAAAACAACAGTCTGAGCAACATAAGCAACATAAAACACACACACACACACACAGAAACCACACACACACACACACACACACACACACACACACACACACACACACACACACACACACACACACACATAACAACGCGGCCTCGCTGCACAAGATTTTCTTCTTTCTCTCACCCCTATTCTGTCCACCTCTCTAACGCAAGAGTTAACCAGTCATCCCTTTCTCTGACTCAAAGAGTCATCCCTTTCTCTGGTAAACTCTGGAACTCCCTGCCTGCTTCTGTATTTCCACCTTCCTATGACTTGAATTCCTTCAAGAGGGAGGTTTCAAGACACTTATTCATCAATTTTTGACCACTGCTTTGACCCTTTTATTGGACTGGCATTTCAGTGGGCATTTTTTTTATTGGATTTTTGTTGCCCTTGGCCAGTGTTCTTCCTACATAAAACAACAACAACAACAACAACAACAACAACAACAACAACAAACAGAAAGATGATTCGTCTGTGAAACCTAACCACGGGCTCCACGTCAGAGTAACCACTGCTGGCCATTGCGTCAGTTATGGCTTGTTTCTGTTCATAGGTACTGCACAAAGAGAGAGAGAGAGAGAGAGAGAGAGAGAGAGAGAGAGAGAGAGAGAGAGAGAGAGAGAGAGAGCCTATTAAATGCATCATCATTGATTGCAACCGACACTTTTTGTGTACAATAGATGAATAATAAATCACCTTCAGTAAATTCTCCCAATCATGCTTTTTTTTTTTTTGCTCTTTATAAAGAACTATATAAACTTAAGCGAAACCTTAATAACAAGGTGTTTCCTGTTTAATTTTCTTCCTCCTCTCTCTCTCTCTCTCTCTCTCTCTCTCTCTCTCTCTCTCTCTCTCTCTCTCTCTCTCTCTCTCTCTCTCTCTCTCTCTCTCTCTCTCTCTCCTGTTGCAAGTATAGGTTTTTATGCAGAGCTACGTGCATACAACGTGCCGTGTATTGGTTTGTACTCGTACTGTGCCGTGCATCAATGTAGTGTCTTCGATGCAGAGAGCTCGGTATTCCTGCAAGTGGCGGTGGAGGTGCCATCCTACGCAATGACGGGCGGAGAGGCCACGCTTGGATGCTCCTTCCATCTGACAGGAACTCCTATATACTCCATCAAGTGGTACCACAACGGCACCGAGTTTTATCGCTTTGTCCCCACCGAGAGGGCACATGCCATCAGCGACCAGTCTTCGGGTGACTTCTTTGTAACGGTAAGGACAAGCAGTTTACAAGCTGATTGTGTTGTTTTGTTAGTGAAAGTTTGCGCGGTCACATTACTTGCCCCAGTTAAGAGGAGGGCGTCTTTTTCTCTTCTTCCACCAGTCGACACTGAAAGGTAAACTTATTTAATCGTGTATTGGTTTTGCAACATGTTTTCCTTGTAAATCCTATTTTCGTTTATTTTCGGTATTTATCAAAAGTTCTCATATAAAAGGCAGACATCATTTAATAACAAAAACGTTTGGTGGCCGAATTAACTTCTTATATTTTATTTTATTTTTTTAAGAGAGAGAGAGAGAGAGAGAGAGAGAGAGGAGAGAGAGAGAGAGAGAGAGAGAGAGAGAGAGAGAGGAGAGAGAGAGAGAGAGAGAGAGAGAGAGAGAGAGATTGCGTACTTTTATTAATTTCTAAGTTACCTTTTAATGCAGTTATGAAAACAGCTATTGGTGTGCACCGATACGTAGCCTTGTGTTGACATGCTTAGTGTCCGACCACCTTGTGTCTCTTGCCAACCGTCAGGAAGTGTTCCGTAGCGACCAGCGGGTGACGCTCTCCCTCTCCCGCCTCAAGCCCTCCGCCTCGGGGAATTACCTATGCGAGGTGATGGCGGAGCATCCCAGCTTCTTGAAGGAGGCAGTCGCGGGGGAAATGACTGTGTTACGTAAGTACTGACCAACCGCTGAAAATTCTCTCTCTCTCTCTCTCTCTCTCTCTCTCTCTCTCTCTCTCTCTCTCTCTCTCTCTCTCTCTCTCTCTCTCTCTCACATGATGACAAGAAATAAATATAATTAATAGCCTTATTCCACCTCCCCCGAGTCTTAGAGGCCATTCAGGGGTGCTCCAAAATTAGACCGATGCTCGTCTTTACGTGTGTGTGTGTGTGTGTGTGTGTGTGTGTGTGTGTGTGTGTGTGTGTGTGTGTGTGTGTGTGTGTGTGATTGCGTGCGTACGTGCGTGTGTGTCTGGTCTATGTGTGTGTGTGTGTGTGTGTGTGTGTGTGTGTGTGTGTGTGTGTGTGTGTGTGTGTGTGTGTGTGTGTGTGCGTGCGTGTTTCCGTCAGTTTTCTGTCCCTTTGAACTATCTAGTAAGGAAAGCATCCCCTCTTCTCTCTCTCTCTCTCTCTCTCTCTCTCTCTCTCTCTCTCTCTCTCTCTCTCTCTCTCTCTCTCGTCATGTAGCTGAGGTCTTCTATAAATACACACGCCTTCACGCAGCTGCCCAAGAGAGCCGAAAACTTGTAGGTTTTAAGCGGACACGAGGCGAAAATTTAGCCACGAGGAAGCGGACGTGGGCGGGGAGGGTGAGGGGAAGACGAAAGCGAGTTAAGGCGGGGAACGGGAGATGTGGGCGATCGAGGGGAGGGCTAGATAAACTGGGCCCTATTTCATTAATTTTATATGAATCTGTGGGAGATGTGAATGATGGATATGACAGAAATCCGCTTTTATGTGCTTAGAGTGTTGTGTGTGTGTGTGTGTGTGTGTGTGTGTGTGTGTGTGTGTGTGTGTGTGTATATATATATATATATATATATATATATATATATATATATATATATATATATATATATATATATATATATATATATATATATATATTGAACAATCGTTGTAATCCCCTCCTGATTGGCCGACTCCCATGAACATATTCGTAAGCATAGATTATAGCACGTATGATTGTTTTAATCTCCCTGTGTACAAACGTTAACTCTTTTTGTCGGTTTTATGGGCGGCCATGGAGCATCGACCACATCTTCCTTAATAAATTCTCTTAATCTCTGCGACCATTCCTTTCCTTCTCCTATCCCCTTCCCTTTTTTTTTTTTTTTTTAACTATGGTTTGATGTGACTACCGCCGCCGCAGGAGAGCCGCTATCGCCACCCGTGATCGCTGGGGCGCAGCACTCTTACCACAGCTCTGAGGAAATAGAGATTAAGTGCCATCCCCGTCACGCCTCTCCTACTGGTTACGCACCTGTCCTTCACTGGCTCCTTGACGGTCGCCAGGTGAGTGAGCAGGTGGCCCTGCGCTTGAAGGATGACCCCGAGCTAGAAAAGAGGATCAAAAGAGTCCCATGGGAAACAGCAACATTTAGGTGCGAGTTGGTGTGAAAGCCTGGCAACTGTAACGACATATATACATATATATATATATATATATATATATATATATATATATATATATATATATATATATATATATATATATATATATATATATATATATATATATATATATATATATATATATATATATATATATATATATATATATATATATATATATATATATATATATATATATATATATATATATATATATATATATATATATATATATATATATATATATATATATATATATATATATTACACACACACACACACACACACACACACATACACACACACACACAACATCACTGTACCAAAAAAATATTATGGCGCAATTCATATGCAATTTGCAAAACTTTTCATTATGAATGAAGAAATGTTGTTCGTAAAATGAACGATAATGGTGCGACTTATCAAGTCAATGAAGTATAATTTTTTATGTTTATCGCGGCCTCCAGGTGGACCATGAACTGGTGAGACCTCTCCCTGCTCGCCGGCCCCAGCACGCCCCAGGCCTGGCTCTTCACCTGCCCGCCACCCAGGTATATATGTACTACGGGTATGTGTTTTCTGCTGCTATATCTGGAATTTTTTAAAGACACATCAGGCTGATACGAGATATTCGATGTTCTTAAATTAATTTCCTATTCAAGTGGAAGGAGATCAAAGAATGACAAATCTAGATATACAAGTAAAACGGTAATGCGAAATGCAAATACTACTCTTCATATACGCAAGAAAATTTCCTAAACAGTTATATTGATACAGTCACCGTCCTCTCCTCTAATGGCTTGATATGTTTTTCTAAGTATGCATTTACATTACTCACTGATGGAAAATTATATCGAGTTTGCAGAGATTAGTACGAACACAAGTCAGGCTGATTAAGATGTGAGTTTAAAAGTCAATCCAAAGTTAAATGGAGAAGTGTCTTGAAACCACCTTCTTGAAAGATATTAATTCATAATCAGGAGAAAATTCAGGGGTAGGCAGAAAGCTCCAGAGTTTACCAGCAAAATCGATGAAAGATTAAGAATAGTGGTTAACTTTTGCTTCATGGAGATGGACAGAATTGGGATGGGAAAAACAAAAAAGTCTTGTGCAGCCAGATCCTGAGGCGGGGCACGCTTACGGTTAGGAAGCCCAGAACAATTAGCGTGAAAGTAGCGATAGAAGACAGCAAGCAATGCAACCTTTCAGGTAGAAGGTATACATATATGAGGTGTTCGGTTATCGCAGGTGGTGGCGGCGGGAGGCAGCGTGAGGGCAGAGTGCAGAATTTCCTTGGGACCCCACGCACGGTCCCACAGCGCTTTCACCACCCTCATGGTCACTGATGCTTTACACATCGGACCTCACTCATATTTATCCGCTGCAGGTGAGCCTTGGTAGTATACGAGTATTTAACTTAGCTGACTATTTTAATTTTTTCATGCCCACAAAAGGTATTTAAGCCTTCCATCACCAGAATCTCAAGCACTTTATATTTCTGCCCGGAACCATACCAAATCTGTTCTCCAACTAGCCAAAAACTCCTTCATTAACAGAAAGTGTCAAAATCTTTCAAAATCTAACTCTCCTCGTGACTTCTGGCATCTAGCCAAAAATATCTCTGATAACTTTGCTTCTTCACCTTTCCCTCCTTATTTCAACCAGATGGCACCTCTGCTATCACATCTATCTCTAAAGCTGAACTCTTCGCTCAGACCTTTACTAAAAACCCTACCTTGGACGATTCAGGGCTTGTTCCTCCCTCTCCTTCACCTTCTGACTATTTCATGCTACCTATTAAAATTCTTCACAATGATGTTTTCCATGCCCTCGCTGGCCTAAACCCACTGAAGACTTACGGACTTGATGAGGTCCCTCCTATTGTTCTCAGAAACTGTGCCTCCGTGCTTGCACTTTGCCTAGTCAAACTCTTTCAGCTCTGTCTGTCAACATCTACCTTTCCTTCTTGCTAGAAGTTTGCCTACATTCAGCCTGTTCCTAAAAAGGGTGACCGTTCTAATCCCTCAAACTACCGTCCTATTGCTTTAATTTCCTGCTTATCTAAAGTTCTTGAATTTATCCTCAACAGGAAGATTCTTAAACATCTATCACTTCACAATCTTCTATCTGATCGTCAAGGCCGCTCTACTGGTGATCTTCTGGCTTTCCTTACTGAGTTTTGGTCATCCTCTTTTAGAGATTTTGGTGAAACTTTTGCTGTTGCCTTGGACATATCAAAAGCCTTTGATAGAGTCTGGCACAAAGCTTTGATTTCCAAACTACCCTCCTACGGTTTCTATCCTTCTCTCTGTAACTTCATCTCAGGTTTCCTTTCTGACCGTTCTATTGCTGCTGTGGTAGACGGTCACTGTTCTTCTCCTAAGTCTATTAACAGTGGTGTTCCTCAGGGTTCTGTCCTGTCACCCACTCTCTTCTTATTATTCATCAATGACATTCTAAACCAAACCTCTTGTACTATCCACTCCTACGCTGATGATACCACCCTGCACTTTTCCATGTCTTTTTATAGACGTCCAGCCCTTCAGGAAGTAAACATTTCACGCAGGGAAGTCACAGAACGCCTGATTTCTGATCTTTCTAAAATATTTGATTGGGGCAGAGCAAACTTGGTATTGTTCAATGCCTCAAAAACTCAATTCCTCCATCTATCAACTTGACACAACCTTCCAGACAACTATCCCCTCTTCTTCAATGACACTCAACTGTCCCCCTCTTCTACACTGAACATCCTCGGTCTGTCCTTTACTTATAATCTGAACTGGAAACTTCACATCTCATCTCTAGCTAAAACAGCTTTTATGAAGTTAGGTGTTCTGAGACGTCTCCGCCAGTTTTTCTCACCTCCCCCCTCCATCTGCTAACTCTGTACAAGGGCCTTATCCGTCCATGTATGGAGTATGCTTCACATGTCTGGGGGTGTTTCACTCATACCGCTCTTCTAGACAGGGTGGAATCAAAAGCTTTTCGTCTCATCAACTCCTTTCCTCTAACTGGCTATCTTCAGCCTCTCTCTCATGGCCGCATTGTTGCATCTCTAGCTGTCTTCTACCGCTGTTTTCATGCTAACTTCTTTTCTGATCTTGCTAACTGCATGCCTCCCCTCCTCCCGCGGCCTCGCTGCACAAGACTCTTCTTTCTCTCTCCCCTATTCTGTCCACCTCTCTAATGCAAAAGTTAACCAGTATTCTCAATCATTCATCCCTTTCTCTGGTAAACTCTGGAACTGCCTGCCTGCTTCTGTATTTCTACCTTCCTATGACTTGAATTCCTTCAAGAGGGAGGTTTCAAAACATTTATCCTTCAATTCTTGACTACCGCTTTGGACCCTTTTATGGGACTGGCATCTCAGTGGGCTTTTTTTTTTTATCGGATTTTTGTTGCCCTCCTATATATATATATATATATATATATATATATATATATATATATATATATATATATATATATATATATATATATATATATATATATATATATATATATATATATATATATATATATATGCCTGTGGACAAGATTAAAATCTTGGTCATGGAGGCAAGATCATGGTTTCCTTAATGCTGACTCATATGGATCATGGATCTCTCTCTCTCTCTCTCTCTCTCTCTCTCTCTCTCTCTCTCTCTCTCTCTCTCTCTCTCTCTCTCTCTCTCTCTCTCTCTCTTATATATATATATATATATATATATATATATATATATATATATATATATATATATATATATATATATATATATATATATATATATATATATATATATATATATATATATATATATATATATATATATATATATATATATATATATATATATATATATATATATATATATATATATATATATATATATATATATATATATATATATATATAAGGTGAGCAGGGATACACCGGAGTTTTTCTTCATTTATTACTTGTGTGACGTTTTTCCTTCTCAAAAGGCATCTTCAGGCTAATAGACAATTAAAATTAATAAACTAATCCAAGATACGTATGCAATATAAAAAAAGAAATATAAAAGACAATAACCCATAAGGGGTGCAACAACAAGAGTAAAACAAAATAGAGACCTATGGGGTGAGGCAACACACTCGAATATTAATGAAAAAAAAATAAATAAAAGAATAAACAAATAAATAAATGTGTAGACAATAAAGATATATGGTAAACCATATTTGTAGGCATTGAATTAAGCAAAAACAAATAGAAAAATAGTAATTTAGTGTAATAAAACAGACCTGGTGTGCTCTTGCTGAGGACTGACAAAGCAAGAGCACACTATGATAGGTCTGTTCTACTATACTATACCATTATTTCTTTCCACTTGTTTTTGCTTAACTCAATGCCTACGAATATGTTTTACCATATATCTTTAACGTCTACATTTTTTTTTTTTCATTACTATTCCAGTGTGTTGCCTCATCCTCTATTTCTCTAATTTCCATTTTGTAATGTCTGTATGGCCAAGTAAAAGCCCTTCGGCAAGAAAGAAATCACCAAGACTAGATATAATCGTAATGTGAAGAAAGCATTGCTTATGAAGCATCTCAACTAGGCTTGTGACGCAGGCATCAAGAGGGGTGTGTGAATACCAAAGGAACATAAGCTTCCATAGTGAATACTCACAGACTCCAATCAGTACATGCCAATCCAGTCCAGTCAGTAGTGAGAACACTTGGACTAGCATGTCTGTTTCTCAATGCGGGAACTGGCGGTAGTTCCTCGGCCGAGGAAAACTGGTGTATAATACCGTATTTCTTGTGTTTTTAGTCTATAAATGAAATAATATTTCTAGACTTATACTATGCCGTATCTAAAAATAGTGATGACTGTTGCCGATGTCAATAGAATATGAACTTTTATTTTCTCTCGAAATTATCAAGGCAAAATAAGAACAATTTTAGATAGAAATTCGCAAAAGTATATTGACAAGTATTGAATGCACATGGATATTACAGTAACAAGCTTTTATATTACGTGAGTGTAGAGCGGAACTCAGCTAAAACACTATGGTGGCTTTAGCTTATCATTCTCGTGAGTTTGATCAAACCCTGGTAGTTTACATGTAAATAAGGATTTTTGTCTACGTGTTTCTGTGCTTATACTTGAATAACAGGTACCATTGACATTTGTTCATTCGTATGGCCACTGTAACCTCGCCTTTATCCTACACCCAGCGGTTCAGAAACTTTGGGAAGTTGTTGTGCAGATGCTTCATTCCTATATTAATGTTATTACTGTTTTTGTTTTTGTTGTTGTTGTTGTTTTAAAATGTATGTGGTGAGGGAGAGGAGTGCGAGAAGCACCACTAGCTGGTGATTATATAATGAAATGCTATCAGTAGTATACTATCTTTGCACATTAACTTCACCCACCCACGAAACGAAACCCACCCACAAATATACGTACAAGTATGAATGCTGCCCCCTCATAAAGTCCAGATATCTCAACTATGTAGCCATTATTTCAGTTCTCCTTTTCCTCCAGGTCTGTCGACGATCTTCGGATGTAGCTGGGCTTGTGTGTTGCTGGAGTGTGCTGTCATTGTCTTGCTGGATGGAGGTAGCGTAAGAATCTGATTACAGACCTCGATCGCTGCCAATTTTCATCGCAACTACAAATTTAAGCAAGGAACATACAGAGCTATGTATTATCCCTAAGTTGAACCACTGCAGTCATCAATGGAGTTCACTCAAATGTGCGTGACATCACGCAGCTTCGTTCAGTACTCACTTGCTTGTCTCTTAACGCGGAGATGGCTTTATTCCCACAGTTATTTATTTCCATTTTTTTTCCTGCGGTAGTTTAACTTCTTTAAAAAAAAAATAAAGATGAGTGCATACGTCATACTTCTCTATTAAATTACGTGACAGCGATTTAGAACATGTGAATATGTGAGTTACGTCAGTGGGAATGATATTGTAGTGGTTATATTGTTTAACTGAGAACTTCACCCTTTTTTTTTTCGAAAAAAAAAAAGTTATAATCTCGTGAGGTTTGTCTGATGTGACACCAAACACGGAACATCATCTCTGAAAACTTAAATGTATACAGGGTAATAAGATATAGCGGTCCCGACTCTGGCTCAGGAAGATGCTTCAATGACACTCATTATCCATACAGTGATCTCCATGGGCGTCCGAACGGAGGACCAAATATAGGGGCAGATGGGGTTCTCTTGAATTTTCAACCCTAGGCCTCTTTTAAGTGTGAATTTTGATGTATTTAATAACCACTATGTATGTAAGACTATACTTTCTTTGAATTTGCTTCCTCGCAAAAAATTCTTTGGGCGCCACGTGATTTGAATTGCTTCGTCATTTTCTTAATGGTGTCAACTTCTCATAATGCCTGATGGTCTCGATACTACTGTCCTCTTCTTGCCAGTCGTTTTAGATTGTGGGAACTTAATGTTTCTTACGTTCTTGCTGATTCTGTTTGAATAACATGATAATCATGATAATTGATGATGATGATGATGATAGTAATAAAAAAAATAATAATAAAACCACTTTCCCTGGACCACTATAATTATAATAATGCTCGGAAAACGAGTCAGGTCCAAAAGACTTTATTCATTTACTTATTTCTTAAGCACAGTTTGAAAGGGTGTTTGATGATTAAGACAACTGTAAAATAATAAAATGCAATATATTCATTACGATGAAAGAGCATACAAAGGGTGCACGAAACCAACTGTTGGCCACTGACATCATTTAAGAAAAGACATGATTTTAAAGCATTTACTTTAATTTCATGAATACATCTATTCATTATTATTATTATTATTATTATTATTATTATTATTATTATCATTATTATTATTATTATTATTATTATTATTATTATTATTGTAATTATTATTATTATCATCATCATCATTGAAACAAACCTACTGATGTCCTGCAGAACACCAAACCCTTCCTTCCTCCGGGCTGTTCTCGCCAGTTAGAGGACGACAGATGCTTATACAGCATGGTTATTCAGGACTAAGGCTGGATAATGAAAATGAGGAAATGGCCTTACATTTATTTCACCTATCCTCTAAATGACTCATACATGGACACAATAAAATCAACTACCTATGCACGAGTTTACATTTTTTTTCCTTAACTATGTAATAATTTTCGTTTGTTTCTTTATTTATTACCATATTACTTTTGTTCTGTCAAGGGACAAATGGGAACGAACTCAAGGGCTGGACTTGGCCCACGGGCCGCCAATAGCATGGCACTGTTGTACGTAACTTACAGCTCAAGGTACGCTCAGTACAACACAGCAGAAGCAGTATTGATTGACATGAGGCAAGGTGAGTTTTGAGGTATGTGCTACTACCTCAGGCATCTTGTGTGAAAAAAAAGCACAGGGTGTGACAAAGGGAGGTATGACATGCCCAATCAATCATCGCCCACATTGGAGGAAGAATGACGTTCCATTTGGCATCGATTGTCTGACGCCTCCGAACATTTTCGCTCTAAAGGTTGTGATAGACTCTTAGTGTAACTTAGTGTAGACTCTAATGTGTAACCGTGCTTCCTATTCTGATTGGAGAGAGAGAGAGAGAGAGAGAGAGAGAGAGAGAGAGAGAGAGAGAGAGAGAGAGAGAGAGAGAGAGAGAGAGAGAGAGAGATTAATTAAAGGGGTTTGTTGCATAAACAACAGACTGTGATGCATAGGAACATTCATTCTATCACCTTCCTCCCTGATACACTTCATTATCATAGGTACTTTCTTACATTAACCTTCACTTTTCTTCTACACCTGTCCAAATTCCTCTACAAGTTAACTTCTCTGTATCTGCCACCAATGCTGTCATCTGCAAACAGCAATTGACTCATACTCCATTTTTCACTCGGCTGTTATCAGACCCAATCTTCTGCCCAGCATTCTAGCATCAACTTCCAGCACCACACCATCCATATAGATGTCAAACAGCCATGATAACATTACATTCCTTACATGACCTCACCTTGCCTGGAAACCATGGACTTGTGCTATTTCCTATCCTTACACATACTCTAATATTCTCATAAAAAAGAAAGAAAAAAAAAAATCACTCCTTTTAACAACACCATACAACTTGAAGACATCCCATATTCTTTCCTTATCAATTGTCATATGCCTTCTCAAAATCCATAAAAGCCCAGAATACTTCCTCTTTTTCCTTAATACTTTTCATGTCTGTCTTACAGCACAATCTACACAGACCCTCCCTCTCCTGATGCATCTTTGTATATCATATTACTCCATTTATGCCTTCTCTGGTTCTCTTTATCAAAACTTTACCATACACTTAACCTACCTCATTCAATAAGCTAATATTTCTGTAATTAGAGCACTCATGCCTTTCCCCTTTTCCTTTCCACAGTAGAACTACACATGCACTTACCCACTCCAACAGCACCGTGTTAGTCAGAAAACACATGTAACAGTCTAACCAATCATTCAATGACACTAACCCTACCTACCTTTAAACACAGGATGCTTTTCCACTTTTCATCTCCCTCACTGTTGCCAGCACCTCCTTCATTACAGTACTTACCTCATTTAATTCATCTAGTACATAACTCTAGTATCTCTCCCAGATGCCCCAATCTCAGGCTGTCTTTCCTCCTCTGCATTCAGCAGTTCCTCAAAATACTCTCCCTTCCTCCTCATCTCATCCTGACTAACCAATAACCTATCATCCTCTGCTTTCACCCGTTCCTCACTACCAGATGATTTTTTTCGTAATTTTCTTCACCTCTTTCCAGAACATTTTCTTATTCTTCTGAACATTCTCTGTTAACCTCCTTCCCCATCTTTCATCATCCATCCCTTTAGCATCACACAGCTGTTGTGACAAGTCATGTCAATCAATAAAAAAAATCTGAATATGAAGTAAAATTTACCATCACTGAAATGGCCTCGGTATTTAAAATATGTGGCAGTTGAATGTATTTGAGAGGGCTCCCATTTTCCTTGACCTACATGCCCTGCTTGGATGTTGAACCCTCCCTGAATTGCTCCACCGAATTGCTACTTGCCAAGTGCTTATTACTGCCTCCAGTCAGAATGACTGGAGGTAAGCACAGTGCTGTGGGAAGAGGGGCTGTCTCTCAGCAGCACTCTTTACCCTCTACCTCTGTTATTGCCATCTTCCTGTTGCTAATCAATCAGACTCATACATGTGCCTCCCTCGAATTGGAGAGTGTATCAGCAGCAGTTTGTGACTCATGCAAAGTTAATGTTGGCAATGACTCTATCAATTGTGACAAATGCAATCACTAGTGTGTTTAGGCCTACCAGCCTTTTCATCACACATATTCATCCTTTGCTAGAATATGAGTATGTATCTTCAGTTTGGAGTCTGGGTTATGTAGGGAATATTTAACACACAATTGGTACAAAGGAAATGATGAGAGGAATACATGGGTTAGAGGGCTTGGACTACTCTCAGTGACTAAACCTTTACAATTATATTCAATCAATGGTAGATTACTTCCACATAACATTACTAAATATAGGTAAATCTTCTACTACAACTAAAAAAATTCTTAGGATGATTCATTTCCTCTTCCCTTGTTGAATATCACAAGGAGCCATAACTTCAAAACTGCTCACACCAGAACTCAGCTAGAAGTTCAGATTCCTAAGCATGAGATACATTACCTGCTCAGCTTAATGGTTGTGAAAATATTTTCATGTTCAAGTGTGTCCTTGCAACTCACTTTGGTAATTCATTATTTCATTAAACTGATTAACCTCTAAAGGACCAGTAGTGGTAGTGATTTTTATCCCATATTAAAACTAACAAATTTTAAGCAGTGAAATCATGAACTTCATACTGGTTTGATTAATGACATTAGATCAGTTAGTATAACTAAAGATATTTCATATCTCAATCAAATTATACCAATTATAGATACTTTACACATCAACTAGAATCAATGTAGATAATTAACTCAGTTAAGCAATCAACACTGTAACTTATTTAACACAAACTTAACCCTTACTCTCTATAAGACATGTAAATTTGTCCTCGTACACCTTAATACCTAAACCATACACCTTAAACATAAACACAAATACAACAAGTGAGAATCTCCATTAGAATATACATATAGGATGCCCCTCCCCCAATCCTCAAGTTTCATGCTAAGTCCTAAATTCTTACCATCCTGACTTTCATGCATTATTTCAACAAGTTTCGTGCTTTCATTACCTATGGGTCATGCATTCCTACCATTAGTGTCAAAGATAGCTAAAACAGAATACATATATGCTATGTATTGTATACACATTTCTGTGTACAGTTTACATACCTGAACATACAAATTCTTTATGTGATAAACTGCTCATCAGCCACATCACCAGTCAAACTAGTCTGCATGTGAGAAAGGGGAAGAGGAAGGCTGGTGACAACACTGCTGCATTGCAAAAACACAAACATACACACACACAAACATGAGAGGTGTCTCATTACTTTGGCAAATGTGATGATGCTGCACTGCCAAATCACTCTGGATGTAAGGACAAAACACACACACACACACAATTTTAGATGCGATGGCACTGCACTACCATATCACTCTGGATGTAAAAACAAAACTCACACACGCACACATAATTTTTGATGCGATGGCACTGCACTACCAAATTACTCTGGATGTAAGGATAAAACACACACACTCATACAGTTTTAGATGCGATGGTGTTGCACTGATGAATCACTCCAGATGTAAGGACAAAACACATACATTCACAATGTTTTAGATGTGATGGCACTCCCACACACTAACACACACATCAGCAAAAGAACAGATTAAAAAGACCTTGGTGTAATAATTACTGATAAACTGTCACCAGAGAAACACATAAACAAGATTACAAGTGAAACATATAAACTACTGAAAAATATGAGGACAGCATTTATACATCTGGATGGAGAAATGATAGAAAAAAAATTGATTGTTACCATGATACACCCCAAGAGTGTGGTATGATCACCTAGTGCCAAGAAATTTATTACACTGTACAGATTGATGACTAGAATGGAAAAGTTGGATAGGAAGGACTTCATGTGGGATACAAGTCTCGAGGGGACACGGGAGATAACTGGGGGGAGGGGAGGAATGCTTGTGGAAGAGATGCTAAGAAAAATAGCTTCCCACATAGAACTGTGGAGGTTTGGAATAATTTAGACGGAATTCATTGATGCAAATATACTGAATGAATTTAAGACAAGTAAGATAAAAATAGATATGCAGATGGGACAGCATGAGCATAGCTCTTTTCCTGTATTCTAGGTAAATACAGTTTTAGATGTGATGGTGCTGCACCACTGCACTACCACATGTGAGAACAAAACACTTTCACACACACAATGATTCAAAGCTAAGCTGGATATTAAAAGATATGGAGATGGGACAGCACAAACATATCTGATAGGACTATTTTCTTGAGCCTTATTATCTTTGTCACTAGTGTCACAATATGCCAATGAAACAATTAGAAATTGAAATCAATGTAATAAGTACTATTAGACACATGGTTTGACAAGCTCAACATGTTAGATCTAAAATATTGAAATAAGCAGAAAACAAAAAGAAAGAGAAGGTTATGGGATAGGTTTAAATAAAGTGACCTGCATATGATATACAATATTCTTTACAGAAAGCTAAGAAGGTACATGGATCTTGCATAACTGAAGTTTGTCTCCATGCATTATAGATTTACATAGTTATTAATGCATTTCTTTTCCTCATTTTCTTCATCTGACGTGTTTGTATCTGATGGTGGCTGTTTTCTTGTGTCAAGTAAGACAGCGTTTTCTTTTAGCTCCTCAGCCTCAAGAGAAGTGCTGCTTTCCTCTTCTGGAAGTGACACTAATCCAGGCCTCTCAGTGTTACTTGAGGGAAAGGTAAATCTGTGAATCAGGTAATGAATTTCATAAAGTGCACACCTAATTTTCAGCATAAAAAAAAAGTAATAGTAATTAAGGTCAATTACACAAGAATAACATGAATAAGTTTTCCATGACACACTGCACAACTTCAATCATCATGATAATTTTCAATACCTGTCTTCCCTCTAGATAACTTCCCTCATGAAACCATTGCACTGTTAGGAATCCCTATTCCCTTTATTCCCAGCACTATCAAATGTCCCTTGTAAAATTCAAATATATTCCCAGCACTATCAAATGTCCCTTGTAAAATTAAAATATCATAAAAACACAAGAAAATAAGGGCAGCTGCAAAAACCTATCAGACCAACATGTGGTAGTCCCTGTATGAAACATACCTATTTCCACCTATTGTCCCCATCCATAAATTAGTTTAATCTTCTTTAAAAGTTCCCTAATGACTCTGCACTAATAACCTGATTACTGAGTCTGTTCTATTCATGTACCACTCTATTTGAGGATCAATTCCTTCCTATCTGTCTGCAAGATGATGGCATCCAAATCTGACTTAATTAACCTACCTATCTTTGTTTCATCTGCAAATTTACTAACATCACTACTAATTCCACTGAGTTATTAATATAAAGGGCGTCCTGTGAGTTAAGGTACATACTTCAGAATTTGATAGTTTAAGTAATTCTAAGTCAAAAATACTCTATACACATATGCTGTAATTTGGTTTATTTTGCGAGAAAGTAACATCTAAGTTGTGTGTTGCGAGAACCGCTCACCTGGGTGAGCCTTTAACTCCTTCCTTCCCTCCTTGGCTTGCTACATACTTGAGTGGTGCCACTTGGCACTAAGTGATAATTTTTTGTGTACAATCTACACAGTCAAAGCCTTACAGAAAACAGTTAGCAAATTTTTGTATGTGTCAGTCAAGAAAATGTACAGGTAACACAGCAATACAGAGGTTGTTAAGTGGTATTGTTCAATGCCTCAAAAACTCAATTCCTCCATCTATTAACTTGACACAACCTTCCAGACAACTATCCCCTCTTCTTCAGTGACACTCAACTGTCCCCCTCTTCTACAGTGAACATCCTTGGTCAGTCCTTTACTTATAATCTGAACTGGAAACTTCACATCTCATGTCTAGCTAAAACAGCTTCTATGAAGTTAGGAGTTCTGAGATGTCCCCACCAGTTTTTCTTACCCCCCCCCGGCTGCTAACTCTGTACAAGAGCCTTATCTGTCCATGTATAGAGTATGCTTCACATGTCTGGGGAGTTCCACTCGTACTGCTCCTCTAGACAGGGTGGAATCAAAAGCTTTTTGTCTCATCAACTCCTCTCCTCTAACTGACTATCTTCAGCCTCTCTCATCACTGCAATGCTGCATCTCTAGCTGTCTTCTACCGCTTTTTTCATGCTAACTGCTCTTCTTCTTTTTCTCACCCCTATTCTGTTCACCTCTCTAATGCAAGAGTTAACCAGTATTCTCAGTCATTCATCCCTTTCTCTGGTAAACTCTGGAACTCCCTGCCAGCTTCTGTATTTCCATCTTCTTATGACTTGAATTCCTTCAAGAGGGAGGTTTCAAGACACTTATCCTTCAAATTTTGACTACCGCTTTGGGTCCTTTTCTGGGACTGGCATCTCAGTGGGCATTTTTTTTTTTTATTGGATTTTTGTTGCCCTTGGCCAGTGTCCCTTCTACAGGAGAAAAAAAAAAAAAAAAAAAAAAAAAAAAAAAAAATCAAAACAACTCACTGCAACTGTCACTCCTTCAACACCCAACAAATGATGTCTTGACACCTACGTGACAGGCCTCTTCAATCAGCTGATTGCCAAAATGCATCTTTTTGCTATGGTGAAGATGCCTTTCACACTCAGTAACAGTGAGTATCTGGATATGATATTAATTTTGTGCTGGGAATGCCTGTGCTGCAGCAGCAGAATACAGATGCAGGTACCCAGACAGAAAACACCCAGATAGCAGAGTATTCTACAGAGTGTGTCAGCATCTCTGTGAGAGAGGATGTTTCCCCAGTACTTCCGCAGCAACTGAACATATTGGAGCTGTTCAAGACGGTATCATCCGGATGACAATACAAAACCCCACCATCAGTACAAGAATACAAGTACAAATACACAAATATATAAAGGGGCAAAATTCACGAAACATAGCATAATTTGGCATCATCTAAAAAGAATATCAAATAATCTAAAAGGATATTACAGGAGTGGTGGAAACACCAGGGGCTGTTGTTGTGAAGCTGGTGAGTTGCCATGTAGTATGTTTAAGAAGTAGCACTTAACAACCACTGTATTGTTGTGTTACTGGTACATTTTCTTGAGTGACACATACAAAAATATAATCTGACATTTGCTAACTGTAAAGCCTGTAAGGCTTTGACCGTGCAGACTGTACACAAAAAATTATCACGATGCTGCACGGTGCCACTTGAGTACGTAGTGAACTGAGGAGGAAGGGAAGGAGGTGGAGGCCCACCCAGAAGACTGGTTCCTGCAATACACAACTTACACGTTAATTTCTTGCAAAATAAAGCAAAACATAGCATGTGTGTATAGAGTATTTTCAACTTAGAATTACTTGTACAATTAAATCCCTAAATAGGAGCCTAAACTCACAGGATACCTTGTATATTAAAAACAATGCACCTAAAACTGATCTTAGTGGCACCCCAATAAATACTTGATTCCACTTGGATTTAGGACCATTTACTACAACTCAGTCACATGTCACCCAATCATGACCTTATCCAGCCTAACACCTTTCCATCTATTCCATGTGCACTAACCTTTCTCAAGAACCTTTGATGGGGTACCTTGTCAAATGCCATACTAAAGTTCAAGTATAGGATGTCATAACTATCCCCATTATCTGCCACCTCATAAACTTTACAGTAAAAACTCAACAAGTTTATAAGGCAAGACTTCCCCTTCATGAAGCCATGCTGTGACTGATTTATCATTTTATGCTTATCTAATGTTCCTTGCATTTAGTGACTCCATTATTTTACCTACAATTCAAGTTAAGTTGACAAGTCTATAATTAGATGTTAATGTTTTATCTCCTTTCTTAAAGATGGGTACTACATTCACTTGCCTCCACATTACTGGTACCTCTCCTGAGACTAGCAATTTCCTAAAGACAGTAAATAGTGGCTCACTAATAATCTCTCTGCATTCCTTAAGTACTCTGGGGGTGGAGAAGAGGGAGGAACAAGCCCTGAATTATCCAAGATAGAGTTTTAGCAAAGTTTTGAGCTAAGAGTTAAGCTTTACAGATAGATGAGATGGCAATTGTGCCATCAGGATGAAATAAAGGAGGGAAAGATGAAGAAGCAAAGTTATTAGAGATGTTTTTTTTTTATTAGGTGACAAATTATGAAGGAAATTAGATCCAGAAAGATTTCGACATTTTCTATTGATGAAGGAGTTTTTGGCTAGTTGGAGAACAAACTTACCATGAGGAGGTTATAGATTTAAAAAAGATGGATAATGTATATATACATATACTGAACCTGACCTATAAAAATTTCATGGAATGAATAATATGTATTTTTCTGTAAATAAGCAACCTCCTTCAAGTTACCACAGTGGTGATAAAATGTAATAGCAATCTTGTAACAGCAGAAGGTTAAATGCCAGTGGAACAATATCAAATACAATACAGTTTGTCTCCTTTCTCATACAATCATCCCTCTTTAACTATGATTTCAGTCTCTAGTTTCACTTTTACATGGACTGCTGTCAACTACAAATTAAAAAAAAAAAAAAAAAAAACAAGGGAGGAGGTGATGAAAGACAACCAACCAGTGTTCATCACTTTTCTTTATTTTTTTGTTAATTGATAAATAAAATGTCTGTACTCATGTTCATGCATTTTTCTTTACTTAAACAAGGTTTTTCAGTGGTGTTCTTCATGGATTTTTCTTATCCACGGGTGTGTCTGCTACCTAACCCCCATGGATAATGAGGGATAACTGTATATATATATATATATATATATATATATATATATATATATATATATATATATATATATATATATATATATATATATATATATATATATATATATATATATTAACATAATTCTTTTCAAATATTGGAAAGAAAGATGTTATTTAATATGTGCACCTAACAAGCCACTAACCTTGAGGGCTCACTTGAATGAGGACTGAAGACGTCGTCAGAAGGGCTCTGTGGCTTAGCAGCGCTCATAGGAAGGTAGGAGTTTTCTATAGGGGATGCAGTAGAGGATGCTTGTGGGCTTTTTGCATGTGAGTAGACAACAGTATCTGGGAATTCTGTTCTTATGGAGGAGTTTCTGGTTGAATCCTGTTAGGGGACATTATTCTTATATTCATTTCATTGTCATTTACTCTAACTTTTCAATGGAACTAATTTCCTTAATCTGTCAAGTAGATGAAGCCCTGCAAACAGCTGTAGATCACAAATACCTTATCTGAATACTCAGGAGTGAAAGTGTTTTGGATATCATATTTTTAAAAAGTTTGATATAAACACATACCTCTACATATGATAGCACTATATTCTGAAGAGCAACCATAAATAAAAAGTATTGTACATACCCTAAGAAAAATGCATCACTGAACATTGTCATAAAATCACCTTAATTATATTATACAAAATATTGTTTATTATTATACTGCACTGCTTTTATGTTGTATTAGTATGAAAAATTAATAGAATATAGATGAAGTCAACTCTCAAAAAACTTCCAGATTTTGGAGATTTCTGGATTTTAGAAATTAAAATCTTAATGTACAATTTTTTTTTCTCAATAATACCAAGCTAAACCTTTCCTCTACATAAGATTTCAGGAATGATCTTCATTAAAAATCTTAAAACAGAAACCTGATTCCTTAACTCTTTTACAATGAATTTCATGAAGTTGTATCATGCATGTTAATTATCTCTATAAATAAATTACATCCTCTCAGATGATGCCTTGATATTAAGGACTCATTTCTACTCATATATGAAAATACAGTAGAACCTCTGAACATGAATTTAACTTGTTCAGCCAGGTAATTCTTATCCACAAAATTTGTTTATCTCAACACCAGCTTCACTTGACTAAGGAAGAGAGTGGAATGCTCATTCCCTGACTGAAGAGACAATAAAACAGCCCCTCTATACCAGAATATGTGGAGATGATGGGGACCCATCATAGAAAACAGACTGCCTACTCTCCACCCCACCACCACCCTGCACAAGTGTGCATTCCTCATTCCTTTTTCTGTTGTCAAGAAGACTGGATGTCCATGCACTACTTTTAATTTTCCACAGGCTGGTTTTTCAAGATATAGTCTACTCCAGCCATACCCTCTACACCCTTCCCTCTCCTGCAACAGGATCTGTAGCGGCATACACTGGGGAAGGCAGATGAGTGATGAAGCTCTGGATCCTCATAACTCTTTGTATAAAGTGTAGTGGGAGCTTGTGGCAGCTGGACCACAGGTATGATGAATGCAAGGACTGGGAGGAGAATGTTGCTATGAGGGCATATAAACACCAGCCCTCCTTGAAGGCTAAACATAGGTTTGCCAGTAAACTTCATAGGAACATTCCTTGCAGTTACAATCTTCCACTTCTTTTCGTGTCAAGCAAGTGACACCAGAGAGTGAGTTGGCCAAAAGTGGGTTGTCTGACTGCTCTATACTCTCCTCACATTCTAGCATTGATCTTGGAATGTCAGCTTCTCAGACTAATTCAGCTCCTGCAGTGGACACAGTTATCTAATATTTTCAGGAAGCTGCTGATGCTGCACCTAAGAAAAAGCTTACCTCCACAGGCACATCTTCAGCAGTCACCTGGCCAACAGATTTTCTACCTCAGGCTATAAACAGCCACAGAAGCAATCTTCTACCTTCAAGAGACAAAATTGCCTCAATCCTTTCAGACCTGCCCAGAAAGGTTGGGCTGCACCTGGAACTTGCAAGGTAGGTTTTCCTAAATAGAAGCCTCCTGCCTCAACCTCTCATGTAGCCATGTGTCTTTCTCAGAGTTGGCAAGCACAGGGTGCAGAACTCTGGATGGTGAAGGTAATCAGAGAGGGCTGTTGTATTGCATTCATCTGTCATCCTCCACTTTATTTTTCCAAGACACTTTAGGAGTTATTCTCACAACCTGAAGAGAAGCAAGACCTTGCAGGAGGAGCTACAAACTCTTCTACAGAAAGGAGCCATGGAGTCAGTGCTGCCAGGTCCAGGTTTCTACAGTGTTCGCATTACCTAAAGCCATGGGCAAATTTTGTCCAATGATTGACCTGTCATTTCTGAATTGCTTCATCACACGATGAAATTCCAGAAGAGAACCAATGTGTCAGTGAGATCAGCAACCTGCAAGGGAGACCAGATGCTGTCATTGGATCTACAAAATGCCTACTTTCAGATTCCTGTTCAGCCCAAGAGCAAGAAGTTTCTTTGCTTCATCGGGGGGGAATCAAGCTTATCAGTTCATGGTTCTCTGCTTTGGGTTGTTGGTAGCTCCCCAGGTTTTCACCAGTGATGGTTCTTCCTTCAGTGGTTTTACACAAGAAAGGGATTTGTTTGCTTTGATACTTGGATGACTGGTTGCTGCTGGCTGCCTCCAGGCAGGAGGCAGTGAGGTTGAGGGAAGTGCTCCCAAATTTATGCCAAGTTCTCAACACAACAATCAGTTGGAACAAGTCTGATCTGGAACACAGACAGGTTATGACTTTTCTGGGAATGAGGATATGCTCAACTGCTTTGAGGATTATTCCGTCTCAACAAAACAAAGAGTCTCCTACTCACTGGAAGTGATAGAAATCTTCATGAAGTGGTTCATCCTATGGCTAAAGAATAGTTAATTTTCCAAGGACATCTCTCCTCTCTTTCACACTTAGTCCCAGGAGGCCAATGCAGGATGAAAAGACTCCAATTCAGCTGTCTACCTAGTGGGACAGAAGGACTACTAGCAAGTCTTATGAAGTGTTGCTGTCTCAGGAAGTCCTGCAGGAACTTCAATAGTGGTCCAATTCCAAGAATCTCCTAGTCAACCAGTCTCTGGAGATGGAGAACCCACAGTGCCACATCTATTCATTGCCAACCCATGTTTCTTCCTCCGGTGGTGCCACTCTTGTTTTATGTGCTCCCTCCTCCTTCTAATATGGGAATCACTTCCTTAGTCATATGAAGCAGGCAGTGCAATAAACCATTTTCAAGTACATTCTTTTTTGCACACTTACCTGCTTCACATGACTCATACCCACCCCTCCTCCCCTCTGCATGTAACTTATGCAGTCCAAGGAATGAGGTACAAAGGCGCATGCCTGTGTGGAGTGTTGGTGAATTCCTTGGTCATGTGAAGCAGGTAAGTGTGCAAAAACATTTTTTTATACTTGAAAAATGGCATTCAGAACAAATTTTTTTCTATTAAAAGTAAAGGAAAATCAAATAATTTCTTTCAATCTCACCTATAATGTGCACAACACTCACAATCACTGTCTTTTTGGCATAAAAGAGGAGTTACTCCAAGTGACTAACATTGCTGAAAGCATTATATGGCAAGATACTAGTTAAATGATAAGTAATGAAGATATTTTTTGTAAGGCAGCCACTTGTTTGAGGAGTTGTGGCTGGCCTGATGCAGATGATGGGGGAGATGGAGATTACAGTTTGAAGGAAAATCCCCTGCAATGATGACTTCTGGGAAGTCTACTCTCAAAATCCCTAAATAATATTCAGGATATAATTTCCCCCAAATCTCATTCCATTTCTATACATATCATAAAAAAACTGAATTCATATTTCCTGCCATATAAGATGCACCAGAGTATAAGACGCACCTATAATTTGGTAAGGGATACTTAGAAAAAATAAAATAAGCCCCATTTTCCCTGAATTTCATAACCCACTCCTCAATCAGGCTTTGGTCCAAGACTGTAAGCTACTGGATATTCCTTTACTGAACAACTTAAGCAAAAACATTTATAAGATGAATTAACAATATTTTAATAATGTCTCAATGAAATTAAGATACCATAATATCGTCAAAATTTTATTCATCTTCAAATCCTGAAAATTCATGTTACTTTCTGCCTTCCTATGTGTTAAAGATGTTCCACTGTTGGCTGAAGAGTTATAGAAGCTGTTGAGTTGAAATGGTAAACAAAACACTCCCTGCTCATGTTAAGGTTGCGCATCCAGCTGTTTTTTTGAGGTAAGTGCACAAAGTGTAACCAGCTAATGCCACTTTCTTCATATAAATTATGGCTATGACTTCAGCATAAAGCCATTCATTACCTCAACAAATTTACCATGAATTTTATTCACATAAGGTAAGGCCATCAAGTGATGTGCTTCAGAGTTACAGCAATCAGCTTTTATGTTTTAACATTATTTTGGTTCGTACTCATTATCTAGTAATTTTTAGCCCTATTTAGATTTGCAATCATTATCTAATAATACATTAACATAAATATATTTCATTCTGGGGTCAAACAGTGGTTATTCTAGTTACCCATAACCCATATGCTTACCCAACTCAAACCATTGGGGGTAAAAGATGCTGGGTGATTTTTGGAGCATTTAAAAAAAATCTAATATGGCAGAAAATATGGTATATGTGAAATATGTGATACACTTTCTCTACATGTGCATTAAAACTGTCATGGCAAATATAATACATATACTACATATAATTCATATTTTATGTTGTACAGATTAAATGACACTACATCATATATGAAGTAGCATATGTAGTAGCACCACAGTAATATTTTTCAGAAATCTCAAACTATACAGATTGGAATGAATGCTCCCATGTCCTTATCAGTACTCTGAAATCCTCAGATCTTGGCAACACTGTTGGCATAACAATGTCCAGGGTAGCAAGAGGAAGCCAGTAAGGCAACTGAAGTGCTAATATGGCTGATGCAGGAGATTAGTGTTCAGAAGAAAATTAGTACAGTAAAATCCCTCTTATCCGGCATTCGGGTATCCGGCAGCTTCAAGTATCCAGCACATTTTTCCCCGAGCCTTAAAATCAATAAAAAATCAATGTGTACCCATAAAATTGATTAAAATTCCTGCGCGAGGCATACTTTGTCCCCTCGCCACCAGAGCGCACTGCTTCGCGCCACCCGCGGCCCACTGCACTGTGTTTACTCAGTGACTCAGTCCCGCATGTGCACTGTTTATCGCTTGACGCTTTCATCATGCCTAAAGTTGTAGAAAAGAGGAAGCGTGTTGTGCTTACACTTAAGCAGCTGATCAGATCAGCTGCTGATTAAGATCAGCTGATCTTTGTTATGGTAAGATGCATGAGTGTAAGGTGGTGATTGTGGACATAATTTCACTTCTATTCAAGTATCCGGCACGTCGGCGGTCCCGTTGATGCTGGATAAGAGGGATTTTACTGTATTCAGGATTTTTAAAAATATATTTATACATTATTCGGATTCGGAAAAATATGTGTTCATTGGTTCTACTGTACCTCTCCTAAATGGAAGACAATACAAATAAATTAATCATCTTTATGGTGATGCATTTAAAGAAATGTCAGTCATGCACATTCCCTGTTTTTGTACTTTCCATTCCATTCTAAAGTTAGCTATACCAATAAAACTAAATTTTCCTCGAGGAAAGTAAAGAGAATAAAAAATAAAATTAATACAAAACATTTTTAACATTAATCACATACAGGTACACACAAAAGGTAATATGAACACTTACTCTCATAGGAAGATAGTGTTCAACTTCAATTTCATCAGGCATAATCCTGCTTTCAAAGGTGGGCTTAGCCATCATGCTGAGATAATCTGTTTCCTCCTTGAATCTTTCTGTGTTCATCTGTATGTATACTTCATTCTGGGACAGGTATTTCTGTAAGTAGAAAGAGAGAAAAGTTTGTTTCTAGATCATTAGTGCATACATTGAAGAAAGCATAGTGGATCAACACTGCAAAACCTATAATATGTAATTCATGTGTCATAATTAATCCAAAGTTAGATAGCAGCATGGAGGCACTGTGTCTAAGATTACCAAAGGATTATTTTTAAAACTGGAAGAATACATATCTATCTATTTATCT
This sequence comes from Scylla paramamosain, assembly GCF_035594125.1. Taxonomy (NCBI): domain Eukaryota; kingdom Metazoa; phylum Arthropoda; class Malacostraca; order Decapoda; family Portunidae; genus Scylla; species Scylla paramamosain. The sequence continues at coordinate 16,349,331 of NC_087153.1, forward strand.
ACATACAAGGCTGGCAATCCCATACAGGATGGCCCAGACTAGTCACTGCACACCCCAAATGTGTCATCCGCACTCTTAGTGCCCTCAGCCCCTGGTGGAAAAAGATAGTTTCATGGCCCACTATACTACACCCCAGGAACTCAGGCACAGCACAGCTGGCCACACACATCTACAGCAAGGCCCAACAGCATACACTGGTTTACCCCTGCCCCTTCATAATGAGACTGCTCCCTACCTAGCACCTTCTCTAATCCTAAGACTATAGCATGTGCAGTTCCCTACCTCGCACCTACTCCAATCCTGAGACTACAGTAGGTGCAATGTACTTCCTATAGAGTGCCTCACACTCTAACTGGATCCATACACTAATGGACTCCACCAGGTATACCGACACCCCATCCCAGGGACTGACGAGACCACGTAATTTTCATGCTCTCACCATTGTTGCTCTCCATTCACCCCTATGACACAATCATTCTTGCTTGCTGAACAGTCATTCCTCTCTTATCCAGTGTTCTTGTCACACAGTTCACCCAATCCAGGTGTGGCCTTCTTATCTTCCACCATGCACATCTGACCACATAATTCTCTTTAATATTTTACTGTCTCCATTCTCTCCACATACCTAAGTCATCTTGACACACATTGATCTGGCCATTCAGCCAACTCTCTCAAAACACTAGTTCTTGTTTCTTACCTCCTCAGTTCCTAATCTATCCCTCCATGTTATTCCATGCATACTCTTCAAACACTTTGTTTCCACTACAGTTAACCATTTCTTCTCCAATACCATTTCCATGTTTCAGCACTATACAGCAGTGAGCACCACTGTTCCCTCATACAACCCTCTCTGTATACTCGTACCCAGTGTCTTATGTTTAAGATCTTTCTCAGTCCATTAAATATTTTCCTACTTCTTTCACCTTGCATTTCATCTCTGTCTCAACTCTTCCATCCACTATGACTGTTGATCCCAAATACAGTGGAACCTTGGTTACTGAACGCCTCCCTTTTTTAACAAATCAGTTTTCGAGCAAACTTTTGAATTTGTTATTGCTTCGGTTGCTGTACCTTAATTTTGTTCTAGAACGAAATTACTTGATTTCAAATATTAAAAGACAGCAAAAACTGCTGTTTATCGCTAATTTATACTTTCTATAAATATCTTATATATTTGGTGGAAAAATAAGGTAAATGTGATCCTGTTGAAAAGGATTGATGTAAACAGTAGGGGGCGCTAGGCACCTGCCGAAATGATAATCACTCCCAGTGAGGTCTAAAGCACTGTTCAGGGGGTGCTGTGAACTTATCATTAAACCCAGCTGTGACCTCACTGAACATTTCCCTTTATGTCTCACAACACAAGGGTGGAATCACAGCCTGCCCTCTAAAGACAACTCTCTTCCTCCACACAAAACTACAAGCACCTAATAACACAAACATCCTTCACTAAAAATTTAAAAATTATCATGGCGACTCCTACACCAGCCTCAGAGTTCCCATCTGGAGAGGGGACCATAAATGTCCCCAGGTCAGACTGGCCTTCTGTCAACGACCCTAAGTGTCTTGACACCCCCCTCAACTTTTTCATTAACTTCTGCAACATTCGTGGTCTAAGATCTTATTTTCAATCTGTAGAACATCACCTCTCCTCTTCTAAACTTCATCTTCTTTTCCTCACTGAAACTCAAGTGTCTGAGGCAACTGACAGTAGCCCCTTTTCTGTTCCCTTCTACTTTCTCTATCCTCATTTTCAATCCAAAGCAGGATGTTGCGTTTGTGCGCAATAACTTAACCTGCTCTTGTGCCCACGCTCTTGAATCTTCTGAGTTTTCCACTATCTGGCTATGACTACAGTCACTCTCAAACTAAATTAATCTGTGCTGTATACCTCTCACCTAATTCCTCTGACCATAAGAAATTCTTTGACTACTTAACTTCCAAAGTGGAGCATATTCTGACCCTCTTCCCTTTTGCAGAGATCTCCATTCTTGGAGATTTCAATGTTCACCACCTGCTTTGGCTTTCCTCTCCCTTCACTGACCATCCTGGTGAACTAGCCTTTAACTTTGCTATCCTCCACGACCTAGAGCAATTGGTGCAACACCCTACTCGTATTCCTGACTGTCTTGGAGATACACCCAACATTCTTGACCTTTTTCTGACCTCTAATCCTTCTGCTTATGCTGTCACCCTCTCTTCTCCGTTGGGCTCCTCCGATCACAATCTCATATCTGTATCTTGTCCTATTGCTCCAGTCCCTCCTCAGGATCCCCTAAGTGAAGGTGCCTCTGGTGTTTTGCCTCTGCTAGTTGGAGGACCTGAGGAGGTATTTTGCTGATTTTCCTTGGAGTGACTACTGCTTCCGTGTCAGAGATCCCTCTTTGTGTGCTGAGCGCATAACAGAGGTGATAGTGTCTGGCATTGAGGCGTACATTCCTCACTCTTTTTCTTGACCTAAACCTTCCAAACCTTAGTTCAACACAGCTTGTTCTTGTGCTATACATGATAGAGAGGTGGCCCACAAAAGGCACTTAAGCCTTCCATCACCAGAATCTCATGCACTTTATATTTCTGCCCAGAACCATGCCAAGTCTGTTCTCCAACTAGCCAAAAACTCCTTCATTAACAGTGTCAAAATCTTTCAAGATTTAACTCCCCTCGTGACTTCTGGCATCTAGCCAAAAATATCTCCAATAACTTTCTTTCTTCTTTACCTCCTTTATTTCAGCCAGATGGCACCAGTTATCACATCTATTTCTAAAGCTGAACTTTTCACTCTACCTTGGACGATTCTGGGCTTGTTCCTCCCTCTCCTCCACCCTCTGGCTACTTCATGCTACCTATTAAAATTCTTCACAATTATGTTTTCCATGCCCTCGCTGGCCTAAACCCTTGGAAGGCTTATGGACCTGGTGGGGTCCCTCCTATTGTTCTCTGAAACTGTGCCTCCATGCTTGCACCTCGCCTAGTCAAAACTCTTTCAGCTCTGTCTGTCAACATCTACCTTTCCTTCTTGCTGGAAGTTTGCCTACATTAAACTTATCCCTAAAAAAGGGTGACCGTTCTAATCCCTCAAACTACTGTCCTATTGCTTTAATTTCCTGCCTATCCAAAGTTTTTGAATCTATCCTCAACAGGAAGATTCTTAAACATCTATCACTTCACAACCTTCAATCTGATTGCCAGTATGGGTTCCATCAAGACTGGTGATCTTCTGGTGATCTTCTGGTGATCTTCTGGCTTTCCTTACTGAGTCTTGGTCATCCTCTTTTAGAGATTTTTGTGAAACTTTTGCTGTTGCCTTGGACATATCAAAAGCTTTTGATAGAGTCTGGCACAAAGCTTTGATTTCCAAACTACTCTCCTACAGCTTCTACTCTTCTTTCTGTAAATTCATCTCAAGTTTACTTTCTGACCGTTCTAGTGCTGCTGTGATAGACGGTCACTGTTCTTCACCTAAATCTATTAACAGTGGTGTTCCTCAGGGTTCTGTCCTGTCACCCACTCTCTTCTTATTATTCATTAATGATCTTCAAAACCAAACTTCTTGTCCTATCAACTCCTACGATAATGATACCACCCTGCACTTTTCCATGTCTTTTCATAGACGTCCAACCCTTCAGGAAGTAAACATTTCACGCAGGGAAGCCACAGAACGCTTGACTTCTGATCTTTCTAAAATTTCTGATTGGGGCAGAGCAAACTTGGTATTGTTCAATGCCTCAAAAACTCCTCCATCTATTAACTTGACACAACCTTCCAGACAACTATCCCCTCTTCTTCAATGACACTCAACTGTCCCCCTCTTCTACACTGAACATCCTCAGTCTGTCCTTTACTTATAATCTGAACTGGAAACTTCACATCTCATCTCTAGCTAAAACAGCTTCTATGAAGTTAGGCGTTCTGAGACATCTCCGCCAGTTTTTCTCACCCCCCCAGATGCTAACTCTGTAAAAGGGCCTTATCCGTCCATGTATGGAGTACACTTCACATGTCTGGGGGGTTCCACTCATTCCGCTCTTCTAGACAGGGTGGAATCAAAAGCTTTTTGTCTCATCAACTCCTCTCCTCTAACTGACTGTCTTCAGCCTCTCTCTCATCACTGCAATGTTACATCTCTAGCTGTCTTCTACTGCTATTTTCATGCAAACTGTTCTTCTGATCCTGCTAACTGCATGCCTCCGCTCCTCTTGCTGCATAAGACTTTCTTCTTTCTCTCACCCCTATTCTGTCCACCTCTCTAATGCAAGAGTTAACCAGTATCCTCAATCATTCGTCCCTTTCTCTGGTAAACTCTAGAACTCCCTGCCTGCTTCTGTATTTCCACTTCCTATAACTTGAATTCATTCATTCAAAAGGGAGGTTTCAAGACACATATCCTTCAATTTTTGACTACCGCTTTGGACCCTTTTATGGGACTGGCATCTGAGTGGGCATTTTGTTTTTTATTGGATTTTTGTTGTCCTTGGCCAGTGTCCCTCCTACATAAAAAAAAAAAAATAAATAAATAAATAAATAAAAAATAAATAAATAAAAAAAAGTTTTCGGCACTCAGGAATAATCCTGAGCCACTTGTGGCTCTCTTGATGACCCCCAACACCATCACTACTGCACAACTACATTTTTCCAGTAGCTTATTCCAGCAGCAGGATGTCTAAGTGTTATGATCACCTCATTTTGGTGGTAAGTGGGTTGCTCCTCTCTGTCCCTGTGAGGCTTCCCTCACTAGATTGGTGACAAAGAGAATACCTGCATGGTCTAAACAGTATCTTCTGATGAGTTCTGTGTCACTAAGTTCATTCATTACATACTTTCTGGATAAATAATTTGTGAGCTGTAGATGTTGTGAAGCAGCCATCTCAGCTGTGGGAGCATCTGTCATAAGCTGCTAAGACAGGGTAGACTGGTGTCTGGGAACAGATTAATCCATTTTACATAGATTCCTGTGAGAAAAATAGTTTCGGTTTTTTAACATCTCAGATTTCAAACGGCATTCACGGATGAATTAATTTTGAAAACTGAGGTTCTACTATACTTGAAACAATCTATCTCTTCTAGCTGTTCTCCATTCAATCTTACATCCATCCTTCCACCACCAATCTCTCTCAAGCATTTCTTTACTTTACTTTTAGTTTCACTTTTCAATTTTAGCTTCCATCTCCTACAAACATGCTCAAACTCTTCCACCAGTCTTTCGAACCCTCTCTCTGAGTCAGCCACCAGAGCTATATCATCAGCAAATAGTACCTGACTCAGAGCCCATACCCTTTCCTCATCACTGATCAAAGTAGGCCTATCCTTAGAGAGAGAGAGAGAGAGAGAGAGAGAGAGAGAAAAAAAAAAAAAAAAAAAAAAAAAGAGGACGCCTTGTATACAATTTTTAGAAGAAAAGGAAGGACAGTACAAAGAAACTTTAGAGATATTTGAGAGAATTATGAGAGCAAATTGAACTGCAAAAAAGAAATTGCAAACAAGATTGTATCAGGTAGATGCCATTGCAAAAACTAAACTTTTTGACCTAGAACTAGAACCAGCAAACCTTGATAGCATCATGTCTTTGGAGCAAGGTTCAATGGGAGGCTCTAGAGCACCAATTTTCAAGCAGTGTACCACAGAGCAACTGCAATTGTGCCATGGGAATTTGGGAAGGAAGATTGATCCTACTTCATACAATGTTTACATGGCAAATGTGACATCTATGAGTATGTCAAGCATCATTCCTTAATGACAATTAATTTAATCAATTGTGAATTTATATTATAGCCTATCAATAAAAAATAACAATTAGCAGTAATTAGCTGCTTAATGTATGGAGGCTTATTAGCATTCGTTAGGTCTACGTTTAAATACTGATGGTGAGTCTTGTTCATTTTAGTGCCTGGCTTGGTATGCTGTGAGAAAAAAAGTTCTAGAGGGAAGAAGGGATGAAACTGAAGATCTTGAGTCTGCTGGAGAATTTTGAGGAGTCAGCAAAGGCTAAGCCTAAATTATCCTGGCTAATGAAGGCTTTACTGTACTTGTTTGGGTAATGGTTTCATTAGACCCTTGCAAGGGATTCTCTTACCCAATTCTGTTCCAAGCATTAAAGTTAAAAGCTTACCTGTGTGTGATCTGAAATCATGTTCCCTAAGTCATCCACAAGCTGACTGAAGGATGGCCGCTCCATAGGGTCCTCTTCCCAGCACAGCTTCATAATTTTATAGCTGAATTAAGATATAATCTATATAACAACACTTTTAAAAATAAGTCATAATGATTCTCGGCAAACTTGGAAACTTCCCTTTAAGATTTATACTAGCAAAGTAATGCACATTACTTGATCTCTTCTTATATTTTTAGTTACTTGACCCTAAAGTTTGACTCCGGAAAGTTTGGGCTACTTAACTCATAAAAACAAAACAGAAGAAAATATTCTTAAAATGATATTTCTTGAAAAGAAACTCTAATAAATGGGGCATTAAAGCTATTGAAAGGTAGTAAAGAGACTATTATTTGGAAAAGAGGATAACATAAGGGACTACTTTGTTAACTCTATAACTGTATTCAGTACATTATATGAAAAATCTGGTACAAGATCAATATAAAAAAAAAATAAATAAAATAAATACAAATAAATAAAAATCAATCAATCAATCAATCAATAAAAAATAAAAAAATAAAAAATAAAATAAATTTAAAGATTTCAATATGCATTCATCATTCAAGGAAACTAAAACTTCTATTAGGCAGCAGGAAGGGTGAGAAGTTCACAGAACATGGGTAGGTGAATTAATGCTTAAGATATGCATACACACACACACACTTATTTTGATAAATTGCATACACAAAATATATATATATATATATATATATATATATATATATATATATATACATATATATATATATATATATATATATATATATATATATATATATATATATATATATATATATATATATATATATATATATATATATATATATATATATATATATATATATATATATATATATATATATATATATATATATATATATATATATATATTATATATATATAAGCTAAGTACACCAGTATATATTATATACTGGTGTACTTAGCTTATAATCATAATCCATTCCAAAATCACAGATGGAATCACTGTCCTCATTTTAGATAGCAATGAAGTTAGGTGTAAGGTAAAAAGTGAGGGAGGACCAGCCTTTTGCATAACTATGTAACCTCTGTTGAAAGGCAATGAAGCTCACCTACCTATTGTGTTGCAGATGGTTGTCACATAAGCAGCAATAGAAATAGGGACAACTTCCAGAATGGTAGGCATGGAGAAGATGGTGTTATCTTAATGGAAAATCAGGCTAAGAATGCCATCAGGTCTCTATTGGCTGTGATATCAATACCTCTCTGGCATAGGACAGATGCTAAAGCCAACCTGTAACCTCTGATGGCAGAGATGGAGAGGTATTTTGACTCCTGCAGGAAGACAATGAAATCTTCCATCTTCATAGCAGGAACTAAGCAATGATTAAGGTTCTATTTACAGCAAGCATGGAAGACTCTCCATTTAGCCACACACATGTCTGTGGAGGACCACTGCATGGACTGTGACATGAATTTCCCAGCCCTGCAAAAAATTCACACACTCTGAAGCCACGGCTTCTACAGCAGAAGTTCCCTCCCAATATCCAATAGCACACTGATGGCCATCAATGTGCCACCAGTGTCATCCTGAGAATTCAAGTTCCTGAACATTACTAGTACTCTCCAAAGGACTGAAAACAAGAGGAAAAGCATAAACATGAAGTCCATTCCACAGGAAATAGAAGACATCCTGATACCATACTCCTGGCTCTGGTAGCCTTGACACAAAGACCAAAAGTTGAGTAGTCAGGGAGGTGGCAAACAGATCAACCAATAGTGGCCTACACAAGGGAAAGATTTACTGAGTGAAGAATCCACTGACGATGTTCCTGTGGTCCAAAACAAATGCTGGTTTGAGGACTGTTATTTTTTTATTTTTTATTTTTAAAATTTTTTTTTATGTAGGAGGGACACTGGCCAAGGGAGGAAAAAAAAAAAAAAAAAAAAAAAAAAAAAAAAAAAACATGCCAGTTCCAGAAAAGGAACCTCTTCTGTTTGCAGTGAGAGACTTTGACCTTGTGGTCACCTTGTGACATAGGGGCTGACAACCAGATTAGCCACTCTGGAAACAGTTGAGTCCCTCAACTGCAAAATGCTTGAGAGCATGAAAAATTGCAACGAGTCTCAAGTAGTTGACATGGAGCTGGAACTCCTCCACAGATCATTCTCCTGATGCCACCAAATCCTCCAGGTGGGCACCCCACCCTCAATTCAACACATCCACAAAAAGAGAGTGAACTGGGAGAAGAGCTGTAAAGGGACCATCTCGGAATAAGTTCTTCTCTTTGAGCCACCAAATGAAGTTGTACAAGGACCAGTGGTTGAGTATTACTCTGTTGTCTTCTGGGTCTGACAAGGCCACTATAGGCAACACTGCAGAGAGCATTTCTGTAAGGATGCCAGGTGTCCTAAAAGTGGCCACCACTGACAGGCCAGGGGAGCTTTTGTCCCTCAGAAACTGTTGGGCCACAGTCCACAACCAGCTCACCTGCTCCTCTGCAGGAAAGGGAAGGCTCACACCTAGACTGTATCCAGTGTCACACCCCAGTACTGTTTGTGTTGTCCGAGCTATGGGGTGGATCCGACCTATGAGGCTCCAAGGTCTAGTCCTGCAATCCAGAATCACTATGTGTACCAAACAAGGCAGAGAGTGGCACTGTACAGAGAGGAGCACTGCTCCTGTCAAGCAGCTGCTGTCTTGCCTGGCTGACTCTGCAGCCAAGATTGTAGCCAGAGTAGCAAAGGGCAAGACACTCCTAAGGGTGCTATGGGTGCAAATATGCTGGCAGGAGAGTCTGGGGCTGCTTTCTCTGTGTGAAATCCAGCAAAGTGGGGAGAAAAATACATGTGGATCCTGGACAGCAGAGCCACCATGCAGAATGCCAGCACATCAAATTTACCCTCCATCCTCTGCTCTCAAGGATAGTTTATCCAGGACAGACACCCTCTGCTCACTTTTTAGGTGGAGTAAGCGTGGGTGGGATTGTGACTGGTCTTTCTGTGGATGCTTCCTCACCCTTGCAGTGAGAGCTAGGCATCATTCTTCCAAGAAGTGATGCATTCATTGCACCTGGAAAATGACACACAGGGAAGCAGTTTGCACTTCATGCACAGAAAGTGCAGAACTACCTCCTCATCTGTGGGAGATCTCAGGCACCTGTGGCCCATGACACTGGCAAGACAATGCAAACACACACAAAGGCACCAAAGCAAAAAGCAGCTCAGAGAGATCAAGAAAATGTTTGTAACCATTGACAGTCTGAGTCTGAGTAGCCTACTAAGAAGTTGTGTCCAGTTCATGCATGCACCACTTTGCCACTCTTTTGAAACAAAAAGAGCAAGCAGATAAGGTCATGGGGGTCATGCTTACCAGAGCAATTTTGCTGTGTTGAGACTAGTGAAGCAGGTCTATGTAATTACACATGTGTATTTGTATGCATGATAACAACAAGCAATGCTAGTGGGTCTTCTTAGAAAATAAGGAAAAATTAATATGATACTTTACATTTCCTCATTTCCATATTTAGGGCAGTTCATCCTCTGGCCATTTTCCAACTTTTCCAGAAAGTCATTGCTAACTTCCACACCTGCATATGGAGAGCAGCCCAGGGAAAATATTTCCCACAGGGTGATACCAAATGCCCATACATCACTCTCTATACTGAAGATTTTGTCACGAATGGCTTCTATTGACATCCACTTAATGGGCAGTAAGTCCTGTGAGGATAGAAATAAAAAGTCATGAATTAGCAATTATGTCTCATCTTATCAAAACCTAGTCTGTTTCAACATGAGCTTACATAAATGAGCTGTATTAATGGGGCAAAATTTTGATGTAAAGAATAAATCAGATATGAGATAAACATCCACTGCTTAGTAAAAAAAAGTTTTGTTGCTCCTACTTCAAACTCCTACTTAATTAGTTTTCCCTCAGTCATTCAATCAATTTTGTTAATGTGATAACATAAGCATTATTACTCTTCACAATCCACAAATAAAAGATGCTGCTCTTACCTCAATCATTTACCTGTCATGAGTTTGACATTTTAACATAGAAGCAGCAGAACTGGTTGAATGTTGTTATATAATATAACCATCCTCTCCTCCATGCCTATTAAAATCAATTAACTGAACCAGATGCAGACAAATCTTTCACTGAAGCAATGGATGCTACATTATATTTAGGCATCTGTAGTTGCTATCCAACCAGCTCTATCAGGCACAACCATTCTTCCTTTCTCTTTAGATATACCTCTTGCATCTGATGCTTACTTTTTATTCCAACTATTCTCTTATCCTTATATCTTGAACATCTAATCCAGTTATCCTTTTTCACCACATACTCTTAGTCCATCCTCTATAAAGCCTAAACTATCATATAACATTCCCTGCTCACTCAATCATTGATCTCTCATACAATAACATTTCTCTTCCATATTCATTTTCTCACTCTACCTGTAATGAATAAAAAAAAAGTGTCACTTAAGAACGAGAGTTTTCCTCCTCAAAGATACATCATAAAACTGTTCAAATTGCAGATGGTCAAGTTAGTTCAGTACAGAAGGTACTGAGAATCAAGAGAGTGATATCAAACTCTTGTGAGTGTGGTGGCTATGTACCTGTTCTTTCTACTTTAGACACCCAATATGGTTACACATATTCAAGTGCATTTAGTAACTTTGGATGTAAGTCATCTCTGGTAATGTGTCATTGACACAGTTCATCTATGTGATAGATGAAAGAAATGTAATCTAATGTGTGGGTAGTACAAAATTTTCTTGCAGGTTCCAGTCATGGGTGAAGGCAATGTGTAGTTTCTCTATGGAATTTGAGTATTAGGTTGTTTTAAGGCCTTTGGTACTAATTAAGACTCTGGTGTGTTGTTGAGTAGAGCCCAAAGGCTACTACAACTTAGCTTTGTTGATATAAGTGTGTGTCTTTACAGTGTATTATGTTGTGTCTTTGTTGTGGCTGCATCACTGTGTGGTTGCCTTAGCTCAGCTGCAAATGGTAACATAGTGTATCTGTGGCATCATTGTGGTTATATGATTGGGTGACAATTTGGTGTATGTACTCTTGTTTTATCAGACTGGTCTACACTTACATCTCCTTTCTTCACATAGTTATCATTTCTATACATATTGCGAGACAGACCAAAGTCGCTGATCTTCAAAACATTGTTGTCAGCTAGGAGAAGATTGCGGGCAGCCAAATCTCCATGCAGAATCTGGAGAGATGAAAATATAAATTGTTTTCTGCTAATATACTCTCACAATTCTGTTTAAGGCCAAAATATTTAGTTCTCTTCAAATTTGACAGCATTTACCAGTTTTCAACCTTTAGTCTTACAGCCATTTTTCAGAAAAGAATACATTAAAATTCTTTTACATATAACTAATAAACATGGAAGTTAAAGCATTCAAATATTTGTGAGAAAAATTATTTCAGAAAGCCTAATAAAGATGCAGCAAGGCACATAGGAATCCTGATTATCTAGTATTTGACTATTTATGAATGCCATGTAACTGTAATTTCTGAAATGTTAAAAGTACAATAGTCTTCCAGAGACTGAAGTCAAAGTAAAATGACTGCATGGTGAGACCCTGGGAATTGAAAAATTCCTGTGAAAAATGGAAGGGTATTCTGCTGCCCAATCAGATATTATCATCATTTTCATATATTATTATTTTTCTTTTTCTTTCTTTCTTTCTTTTTTTTTGCTTAACCTAAAAAAAAATTACACTGTTTTATGGAGCTGGTCATACATATACAACATCCAGTCCCCAATCTGCCTCAACACTAAGCCCAAGTGAGACACTTTCCTGTTTATCAGAACAAAAAGGAGGAAGACAGAAAAACAAAAAAGATGTTAGATAATACTTATAATAAATATAGTGCTTGACATGGAATTAGTCTGCCCAGTAAGGCCAACTAGGTAATTCAATGTCACATTTTGCTTCACTGTTAAGGACCTAAAATTGTACCAATGCACTATGCTGCCAAAGTAGGTAGAGCTTCTGAGCCTGCCAAACAAAGCATAATCAGCTGTTAATTTGTTGGGGTGCTTAGCAGTCACTTGGATGTAGCAGGGGTCAAAAGGGTCACTATCAGGCTGACATTACACATTTCTACCCCTACTATCAGTGACAGTAAAGGTGGATTAATCACTCCACAATACCCCTAGCCACTTACATATCTCAAACAATATATTTTTTTTTTTGTAAAAGTGACCCTATTCATCTTTTGCCTAAGGGTTAAAAGGAGCTTCTTCTCAGGAGTGATGGATCCTAGCCTTGTGATATGCCTATTAATGGTTCTCACAGAAAACTTACAAGTATGCATATATTGCTTTCTTTTACTTTTTTTGTTGTCACATGTGGCTCATCATGCTTTATAATAGTTTAGTAGGTATTGCTTTTTTTTTTTTTTTCTTCCCTTGCTAGGCCTCTTCTTGTGAGTAGGGATTACATCAACACTTTCCTGGTGAAACTTGGCAATCTGGCATCAGACACTTCATGGACACACGATCTATTTAGAGACTGCTTTTATTTCCAGACTGGATTCCTTTAGGACAATGATCTGGGTAATGATTTGTTACACTTACATCCTTTTTCTTACCAATATCGACAACACAGTGGGGTCTTAAAGAGAGTGGCATTGCAGGTCAAGAGGGGATACAAGTAGGATGGAGCACAACACTGAAAAGCTGCAAGACAATAGCCAATCATGTTTTGTTTGGCAAGCTCAGAAGCTCCACTACTAAGATGTTGTGTAGGCAGAATATTGCATTGGTACAATTTTAGATCCATCCTAAAGGTAAAGCAAAATTTGATGCCGAATTAGCTGGTCTTGCCGCAATCAGACTAATTCAATATCAACCACTGTAGTAATAGTAATAATGTTAACAATCAAAATAATGACTAGGCTGGAAATCACACATACGGTGGCCCAAACAAGGCACTACACTCTTATACACACATCCTTCATATTCTTCGTCCTGTTGGCCCCTTCATAATAAAACTGCACCTAGTTCAATTGTAAGACTACAGCAGGTCCAAGGTACTTTCTATGGAGTGCCCCACACCCTGCCTGGATCCATATACCAATGGACCTCACCAGATGCACCCACATCCCCTCTCAAGGGTTGATGAGACCACATCATTTCATACTCTTTTAGAGATTTTGGTGAAACTTTTGCTGTTGCCTTGGACATATCAAAAGCTTTTGATAGAGTCTGGCACAAAGCTTTGATTTTCAAACTACCCTCCTACGGTTTCTATCCTTCTCTCTGTAACTTCATCTCAAGTTTCCTTTGTGACCGTTCTATTGCTGCTGTGGTAGACGGTCACTGTTCTTCTCCTAAATCTATTAACAGTGGTGTTCCTCAGGGTTCTGTCCTGTCACCCACTCTCTTATTATTCATTAATGATCTTCTAAACCAAACTTCTTGTCCTATCCACTCCTACGCTGATGATACCACCCTGCACTTTTCCACGTCTTTTTCATAGACATCCAACCCTTCAGGAGGTAAACATATCACACAGGGAAGCCACAGAACGCCTGACTTCTGATCTTTCTAAAATTTCTGATTGGGGCAGAGCAAACTTGGTATTATTGAATGCCTCAAAAACTCAATTCCTCCATCTATCAACTCGACACAACCTTCCAGACAACTATACCCTCTTCTTCAATGACTCTCAACTGTCCCCCCTCTTCTACACTGAACATCCTCGGTCTGTCCTTTACTTATAATCTGAACTGGAAACTTCATATCTCATCTCTAGCTAAAACAGCTTCTACGAAGTTAGGTGTTCTGAGACGTCTCCGCCAGTTTTTCTCACCCCCCCCAGCTGCTAACTCTTTACAAGGGCCTTATCCGTCCATGTATGGAGTATGCTTCACATGTCTGGGGGGGTTCCACTAATACTGCTCTTCTAGACAGGGTGGAATCAAAAGCTTTTCGTCTCATCAACTCCTCTCCTCTAACTGACTGTCTTCAGCCTCTCTCTCACTGCCGCAATGTTGCATATCTAGCTGTCTTCTACCGCTATTTTCATGCTAACTGCTCTTCTGATCTTGCTAACTGCATGCCTCCCCTCCTTCCGCGGCCTCGCTGCACAAGACTTTCTTCTTTCTTTCACCCCTATTCTGTCCACCTCTCTAAGGCAAGAGTTAACCAGTATTCTCAATCATTCATCCCTTTCTCTGGTAAACTCTGGAACTCCCTGCCTGCTTCTGTATTTCCACCTTCCTATGACTTGAATTCCTTCAAGAGGGAGGTCTTGAAGACACTTATTCATCAATTTTTGACCACTGCTTTGACCCTTTTATGGGACTGGCATTTCAGTGGGCATTTTTTTTTATTAGATTTTTGTTGCCCTTGGTCAGTGTCCTTCCTACATAAAAAAAAAAAAAAATACACTCACCACTGTCACTCTCCATTCACTTCTATCATGCACAATCATTACTGTTTGTTGCACAGTTATTCTAAAGCCACACTAAGCAAGACATGGTAAGCATGCTACTAGTTACTAAAAAATCATAAATGACTGTTTCTTTCCATACTTTTCTTCTGGACAGGTAATTCATGCCTTGAGCCATTTGCCATCCCCAACAGATGAGATCAGTGGTGGAGAACGGTGCAGTTACCCCTGGCACATTGCCAATTTCATATAAAATATCTGGATCAGTTTCTCCCATGAAATATGTCTCTGGTGGGAAGAAAATAAGAAATAAATAAATGTGTTCAAATTCTGGCAAGCATATCTATGTTCATTTTCCTTGATTAAATATAACTTACCCTTCCCTGCAGATGTTAAAAAATTCTATCCTAGAAGGTTATTCTTTCCTCTTCATCATTCCTACTACTAAGCACTGCAGGGGCTGAGGTCAATAAAGGTTAAGAAATACTGTCCTAGAAGGTTTCTCTCTCCTCTTCATCTTTCTCACTATTAAGCCCATACACACTCACAAACATCCACAGTCCTTGTCTCAATTTGTTTCCTCATCAATCTTGATGAAACCTCCTTCCATTTCAACACATATTGCTGTACTTCTGGGCTCACAAATAAACCCTATCCTTCTCTCACTCTTCTTCTCTCTATACTTAACCTTCTTCCACTCACTCTTTCCAACTCAAATTCATTTTTCTCTTTCATCTTTTCTTTACTTATAGCAGCACAGCCAAGTTTTATTTTTCAAACATATTCCTAACTTCTCCCTTCTGCAAATACATAAATACAGTGCTAAACTTGCATCACAATAAACATCTGAAACAAGATGGTTGGCACACTTTTGTAGACACCAAAGAATCCTAATCTGTCTCAATACTTTAAATTATACCACCAACCAAGATACAAAAATAATGTCAATGTGATGCAAATAATGAATACTATATGAAACAAAAAAAATATAGCACTCAACATACCTTACAAATAATATGTAGACTACTCTTGTATAGCCAAGTGCTGTCACCACTGACAGAACAGAACAGACTTTGAGAATATTTCAGTGTGCCTGGATACTTTCAACACAGTTTACATGTGTATTTTGTACTTATAATGTTGCAAATAAAAACAAATAAATAAAAAAATACAGTTTTGAAGATATTCAGACAGTAGGCCTGGCTGTCTTAGTTCTTCATAATTCTTCATTGTGTGATTTCTATTTAATGTTACTTTCAAACTAAATAATGTGTCTCTCTCATCTACCTCCTCCAACTACATAAAATTCTTTGAAAATTTGACTTAGAAAGTGAAGCATATCCTGATCCATTTTTTCTTTGCAGAAATTTCTATACTTGGTATAATTTCTATACTCACCATTAATTTGGACCTAACAACTGTTTATGGTCCAGACATTTAAAGTATGGTGCTTATACCTCTGTGTCAGTTCTGTTCCCTGCCAGAGTACCTCTCATGGCTGAAGCATCTGTCCTTTTTAATGTTAGAGAGATACTGGTCTTGGAGAGAGAGAGAGAGAGAGAGAGAGAGAGAGAGAGAGAGAGAGAGAGAGAGAGAGAGAGAGAGAGAGAGAGAGAGAGAGAGAGAGAGAGAGAGAGAGAGAGAGAGAGAGAGAGAGAGAGAGAGAGAGAGAGAGAGAGAGAGAGAGAGAGAGAGAGAGAGAGAGAGTATAATCAACTTTTATGTATTTTCCATCTTTCTCAATGATTAAAATCTTGGTAACTCACCTGTTGGGGACAAGGGAGTGGTGAAGGACTGTCTGTTTCTCAATGGATGGCTGACTGAGCTGCCATCAGAGAGTGTAATGGAGCCAACACTCATGAGTCTTGAGGCTTTACGCTGCAAAAACTTTGAACCTGTAAAGTCCTCACTGCCTATGGATTCTCCCTTTGAATTTTCAGTTGCAGTGTTTATGTTCATACTATACAAAGGGTTATTGGCAAACTGTCCACCAGCCATTTGAGAGATGAAACTACTTGAAGGTGAAGTTGATGTGATTGAAGAAGGGACAGTCCCAGCAGAATGGACCTTTGGAGGGTCAGAGAGTACAAACTGTGTGGAAGTAGGAGCTAGGTATCCATCGTGATCAATGCCAAGTGATGGTGAGACACCTTCACTAAAAGGGAGAATAATAATTAGATTTTGTTTCAATTAAGAATGAATATTAATAATAATCAAAATATTGCATTTTGTTGCCAATAACAACCATTTCCCATTAAAGTAAAAATAATATTGACAGAACACTATGAAAGACTTATATTCAAGAAAACTCTGGAAAGAACACGTATGCAGAGATAAAAGGGAATGCAAGAAGAGAATACTGAAAAATAAAAGGAAGACATAACAAGAGGTAGAATAAAAGTAAAAGGACAGCAAATGAAGATTTTAGATGATGAACTAAGAAATGTAATGAGAAAATAAGGCCATATTGGAGAAAAAGAGGTATATATGTGAGCAACAAAGAAAATGAAGTTAAAAATGTGGATGGAGGAATGTCAAGAGAGAAAAGACTATGAATGGAAGATGGAAGAGATATTTTGAAAATATAATGAGTGTTAACAGAGAAAGTCAGGCTATTGTGATGAGTACTGGAATAACATATGGTGATAAGAGTATGAATAACAGAATACAAAAAAAAAGAGGAAGTGATGAAAGCAACTGAAAATTAGAGGATTAGAAAGGCAGCAGGTACGAATGAAATTTCATAATGAAATATGACTGTGAAACTAATAGCATAGGAGGAGGAGCAGTGTATAAAAAAAAACTGAAGTAAAGCCATTGTTATTCCAATCTGCAGAGGGAATGTATTATAAATGAATGTGGGAATTGTGATTAAAAACAATTTTACAGAGCTAGATATCCCTCATTGTAGTCCCATGGCAAGAGTTTTAGGAGTGCTATATAAGAGGCAGGAGTGCTAGATAAGAGGATGGAGGTTGAAGATGTGAAAAAAAAAAAAAAAAAATTAAAAGAAAAAAAGATGAAGTTAAGAGGAAAGAAGTTAGAATGAAAAAGAATGGGGTTGGTGTTAAAGAGAAAAGGAGGTTAGAGTTAAGAGGAAGAATGTTTGAATCTGAAGGAAGGAATTTTAATTCTCTTAAGAACAGGTGATTAGGTTAATGGAAAAATTGTGACTGAAAGGGTGCAGATCATTGAACATAGGATTAGTGAAGAACAGGAAGGATCTAGAAAGAGTTGGGGATGCATGAATCAGATTATTTTATTTGTGGTAACAGTACAAAAAATGTAAATAAAAGGAAAAATAATTTATATTCCATTCATGAGGTTTAGACTGTATATGACAGAAATGACTGGACAGCAATATAGGATGTAGCAAAAGTGCATAGAGTTGGGTAGAAGCTTACCGAAGGGAGTGAAGGTCTTTAAAAATGTGCAAAAACACATATAGGGTAAACAGAAGAATGACAAAGTTTTAAAAAACAAGAAGTGAGGTATGGATATAGTATGATGTTTTTCTGGGCCATATAAATATACAGATGGTATAAAATAAGAGATGAAAGCAAAAGTTGATGATTTAGAGTGAAAATAAATTTTAATAATGGTAAATGATTGTTGAATACAATCCTGTCTGCAGTCGATACAGTTCTGATAACAAAGTAAAAAGTGGGCTACAAAAGTTCATAAATATGCTTGATTGTGTGTACAAAAGCAGAAATTAAAGAAGAATGAAAGCAAAAAGTAAAATAATAATGTTTGAAAGAAGTAAAAGTGAACATATTGACTCTGTGGAGTAAGAGACACTGCCCAAAGGAGAGATTATGCTGAATGGAGAAATATAGGTACTAAGGTATGTAAGGTACTAAGTATCTTGTGAGTAAGCAAAGAGGACCAGGTAAGTGAAAGCTGCATGGGGGAGAAAAGGGGGTTGGATCTTTGGAACATATCATGAAAGGAAGGACTTTAAGTATAAAAAATAAATAAATAAATAAATAAATAAATAAATACAAAAAAAATGATGGAATAATAATACCAACACTCACATGTGCAAGTGAGACTTGGTTGTGGAGTGAAAGAAGGTCAAGGATCCAAGCAGATGAAATGAAGAAATGAGTACTGTAATTGAGAAATGCCAACAGTGAGCAAAGGAAAGATGGTGAAAGTAATAGAAGCATATATAATGGATTTGGTAAGCCAAATAAAGGTGAAGGAATGAAATGCAGAGTGGCTGAACATCCTAAGGTGATTTGGCCATGTGGAGAGAAGGGCAGAGTATGAGATGACAAAGTAGAAGTAAGTATGATAGATATAGCAGATGCTAGAGCATGATGAATGATGAAATGGAAGGATAAGAGTACATGAGAGAATGGGATAAAAAGAGAATAAGAGGAAATGCAAGGACAGGAATAAACAGAGACCTCTGTCACAGCTATTGCCTTGGGGAATTTCTCAGAAACAGGCAACAAATACAAATAAAGTGATGCTGTCAGAATATAGTGATTTGTATATTTGACTAAGAAAAAGTAAAAGAATATTTTACCTGAGATATAAGATAACAAAAGAAAAATGATAAACCAATTATGATTTTACAAAATAAGTAAGAATTTTGGACCTGAAAAATACATATGTACAAGATGATATGAACCATTCACCACTACTGCACTATTACAGACCATCATTACCACACACCTGAAGGTAGGTGACATGGGGGAATTTGGGATTAGGTTGGGATCAATCTTGCCAGTTTCAGGACATATCAGATTTGTAAAATTTCTGCGATGTTTTTGCATGAAGTCAAGGAGGTTACCAAAGCGGCAGTACTCAACCAGGATCCAGATCTCTCCTGTAAGAATGAATTAGGATGACACAACTATGACATACAAATATAATACATTTAAATTTGTGCTGCCAATACTCAGCATTTTCCATTCTAGAATATGAATACTGTTATGAAGGAGAATAAAAATAAGAATTCGTTAACAGCTTCAAATTATTTTGCCTGCATGCACAAATTTCAATCTTAACTGTCATGAGAATGTCCCATACACTTCAACATTCTGGAGAGAGAGAGAGAGAGAGAGAGAGAGAGAGAGAGAGAGAGAGAGAGAGAGAGAGAGAGAGAGAGAGAGAGAGAGAGAGAGAGAGAGAGAGAGAGAGAGAGAGAGAGAGAGAGAGATGAGGGAAGATGAAGAAAGAGGTATAGCAGCATTTCATAACTTCTTCTTTGTTGTTGGGTAAAGGGCCTTACATGTTCTCTTGGCTGGTTGCAGTTTGGTGGACATGGCAATATACCTTGGTGTAAAGGCAGGTGAAACACAACATCTCAAAGCAGGGCAGATGTAGGATGCACAAGTAATTATAATAAGATAATGATCTCTGCCATTGATAGTTTTCATGTAAGCAATATGGCATTCCCATGATGCCCTAAGAATGCACAATGAATAAGATCAAAGTACTCTGTAGACTGGCCCATCTTAAGACGACCAGATTAAGTTTCACAATCATATATCACATTATATGTATCAGGGAGATCAATGTCACTAACCAGTGAGGTTAATGTGCAAGGATGCAACTGTCAGTGTGTAACTAAATCATAACTGTATGGAAAAAGGCTGGTAGTAGATCCACTTTTCTACAGAACAGTAGGCTAGCCCACTCCCACCTTGATAATACACCCAATGGGGTGGAACTGACATGAGGGGAGCACTGCATCCACCACCAGTGTGTTCTTAGTCTCTCTTCTATTGATTTTAGATCAGGGATTGTGCTTTTTTTTTTAACAAATTTTTAGTGTCAGGACTCAGTTCAGCATAAGATTAAATTTGTTTAAAGCTTTTAACCAACAAAAAGTTCAAGACTGCTGGGTACATGAAGAATAATAAAGTTGAAGACTTGTTCACCATGTTGTTCATTGACAGCCAAAACTGGTGGTTAACATCAAAACCATAAGTACAGAGAATTCAATGAGAGATGTGAATAAAAGTATTCTCCATTTTGGAAATCAGTTTAAACATTTTCCATAGTCAGAGGAGTTATGTGCAAGATGTAAACCAGGTATATTTATAAACCCCTTCAGTACCAATGGTGTACCATAGTACTTCCTATAAAATTTTGGCTAAAGAACCAATGAAGTACATGTGTACGTCAGTGCTTATAGACGATACAAAGGACTTCACTTTAATGGTTCGTATGATTCTTATGAAGTAGTGACAAACTGACTACTTGGTACTTTGTGTTTCAAGGACAATGGGGACATTGGCCTTGGGTGGTGATGACACAAAGCCTGGGGGTGGGAGGGGGAAGGGGGGAGTGTGTGATTGACATGTATGGCATCATGGCATCTTTTTCTGTCTGGGACTGATTCTGATTGCGATATGACTCATGAAAGTGACTTAGAAGAGTCAGATGATAATGAAACTCAAGCAGAAGGCTTCATAAATGACTTGGATGAAGAATATTTGGCAGAGAATGACAGTGTGGAGAGCAGTGACAAGGAAAATGAGACTGATGCGAATGATGACAATGAACCACACAGTCCTCACACTCCACACACCACTAAACTCCTTTACACTCATGGCTGATCTCTTTGCTGATCATCGTCTTGGCACTGTTCCTGCCCTAATTGAGAATATTCTGGTGTTCATCCTGATGAACCAAGGAATAACATAAGTGCTTTGGACAGCTTCAGCTATTCACATCAGACAAGGTGGTAGAATCACTGTGCTTACGGACAAACTGCTGTGCAACCAAGTTTTTCATGGACAACCTGACAAAAGATCCCAACAAGTTTATGGGAAAGAAGTGGCCTGATGTCATGAGGGATGACATGAATGTCTTATGTCTGCAGTTACTGATAGGAGTCAAAAAGCTGCCTAAGATATCAGACTATTGGAGCATCTCTGTGCTCTGACAAGACTCCCCTGTGTTTACGGCTGCTGTATTAAGTAGGAGCAGATTTTCACAGATCTAATGTTTACTCATTACTCACATCCTGATGACTACAGGAAAGAAGACTAACTGACCAGACTTTCATCATTCTTTAATATGCTGTGGAAAAAAAAGCACCAAGTACCTCTCCGCTGGGGAGAATTTTGCTATTGATGAGTCTTATTCTCTACAATGGATGGCTTTTTTTTTGCCAGTATATAAAAACAAAAAAGGAAGCAGTTTGGCCTCAAGTATTTTAGTCTTTGCCCCAGCTCCCCCAAGGCCAAAGGTTATACCTAGAACTTCTGACAGCATGGCAATTGTCTTTATGATGATATGTTGGATATTCCTGAGTTATCAGTCTTATCCAAGTCTGAAAAAGTGCCAGTATATTTGATGCTGGACCTTCTGAATAAAGGACACCATGTAATACTTGACAACTGGTACTCTTCACTTCATCTCGCTCAGTTTTCACTGGAGTGGGGTGCACTAACCATAGGAACAATACAGCCAAACAGAGGAATCCCTTATTATGAAAATGAATCTCTAAGCAGAAGCCAAACACTATGCTCCAAGAAAGATGAAATTCTCCTAATAAAATTCAGAGATACCAATTATGTGCATGTCATCACAGCAAAGTATGAGGCAGGGTTTGTAGAGAGGATTCATTTCCTGAAGGGAGGAAAGAAGGAATTCATCAAGAAGCCATCACCAATTCAGATACAATGAACAAATAGGGACAGTGGATTTGGTTGATCAGCTGTTGGAGCTAACTGATCCAATACAAAAAACATATGTATGGTTAAAAAAATTAGGACTGCATGTGATTTAAAAAATGTTGCTCAATGCTCAAACCATCTACTATAATCTCCATCCACAGAGAAACTGGATGGAGTATGGAGAATTTATGAAGCTGGTGGTCCATCAATTCCTGACTCGCTGCTCACCTGGATACAAGAAGATGTATTCAGAGAGGAAGAACGACCTGATTGTCAAAAGGAAGAAGTTGCAGAGTCAAGTGGAAGTGACAAGTGGCATGGAATGATTCCTATACCCCCACTGAAAAAAAAGTCTGACCACAGAAATGATGCAGGATGTGCTACAATGATAAGAAGACCAAAATGGTACAAAAATACTGCCCTGCCTGCCCTGGCTAGCTTGGACTGTGTTTTGAGGAACACTTTAGGACATGGCACTCCCAGTAAAACATATGGTGGTCAAGGTGCAGCTGCCTTGGAGTGCACCTTCCCTACCTCACATCCTCTCACCAATTTTGGATCTACTGTGAAGCAACTGAACACCAATGGATCTCTAACAGATTACAAGGTAAATAAAAATTTTTCTTATGTTCAATATATCGTTTTTCTGTAATTAAATTGAAACACTTACCATCTTGTGTCTGCTATTCTGCATAGGAAATCATATGCAATAACTTTTGATTTAAACAGTATACATCTCATGAACAAAAACTATTACATGTGAAAAAAAGATACATAAATGGATAAATATGGGTGTAAAGATAAACTACCCCCATGAGATTAGGAGAAGTGTGTGAGAGACTTGGGAGTTGGGAGTTGGTACACAAAGGGATCATGGAGTCGGTAATGAAGGGGTCAAGAATAGCAATGAAATTTTGAGATTCAACAGCATGGGCAGGATAGAAGGTATTCAATAAAGTATGTAGATGCAACAGCCAGCTTTGGTTTGCAAATGAAGATAGAAGTAGAAGAAATCAGAAAAAGGACTCCTGTCAGCAGCCTCAGAAACCTGGATATTAGCAGGGAAAAATATGTGACTAAGAGGAATTCAGGTAATATTCCACAAATTAAAAACTACACCAAAGGCTGACAATGTTGCAGAAATTAAGGCAGAGAGTTGGAGGAGGCTTCAGAACACCTTGTGTTGTTGCCAAGGGGGCAGTCTTAAGATATTTCTATTTCCCTCCGCAGATGGAGAAAACTAAGCCAAGTCTTAGTTTTACTATGCTGAAATTCTTGATTCTATATCTGTAGAAAAATACATAGTAAAGTGTGAAGGATTAAGACAGCACGCTACAGCTGCTCACTTGTTACTGAGACACAGAAATGATGCAGGATGTGCTACAATGATAAGAAGACCAAAATGGTACAAAAATACTGTCCTGCCTGCCCTGGCTAGCTTGGACTATGATTTGAGGAACACAGACAGAGACAGACAGAGGGGTGACAATGATAAAAATCAGTGCATTACACATCAGTCTGTTATCAATTGCTTGAGATTCCAAAGAGGGAATCAAATGCATGAGACAATATAAATACATTTGTGTGAGTCATAACTTTAGTTTTATACATTCTTATAATGTTTAAAAATTTAAAATTAACTGGAGTGAACACTGCAAATGTTAAAATGATAACAATAAACTGGTTGCACCTAAATGGATTTCTAAATACTGAGGCTTCAATGATGGAAATCACTGCTAACCATTTTTGAGAATTTTGATCAGATAGCAAAAGCTTTTCCCACAGCATACCACTTGAGAGATAATACATCCTATAAAACAGAAATATGAAATATCCTAGAATATTTCAGTCCTCCCTTCACCAAAGATACTTTTTATTACCCCAGGCCAATGCCCCCTTTTATATAATAATAATAATAATAATAATAATAATAATAATAAAAATAATAATAATAATAATAATAATAATAATAATAATAATAATAATAATAATAATAATAATAATAATAATAAATAAATAAATAAATAAATAAATAAATAAATAAATAATCCCACCTGCAGAAAATAGCTCAGTGTTGGCTCCCAGCAGATTGACTATGTTGAGATGTGCCCCCAGATGCATCATTATCTTGAGCTCCGAAATAATGGCATCAATTTGTAAGGCATTTACATCATTTTTACACATCTTGATGGCAACAGTGGTGGTGGCTGGGCCCTGTAGACCTGTAACACTTGCCTTTATCACTCGACCAAAGGCACCTGAGCCCAGTTGCTTCCCTGGAGAGCCAAATTAGAAACCATGATTCAAAATGACACTGGATAAATCACATAAACAAACATGGGAAGAAAGACTTGGAAAATGTCTATTAGAGAAGAAAAAAAAAAAAAGATAAGCTACTTGTTTTAGTGGACTTAAGAATGAAGTGATGTTTGAGTAAGATTAATAAGAATATTTGAAATAGACTGAGAAATGACAGAGGCAAGGACACTATGAACATCACATGAAGAAAAAACTCAACAAATGAGTATGGAGAAAAGAACATGCTAATGTATCTCAGACTCTATGTCACAATTAGGTGTACACACACACACACACACACATACAATGTGAATGACATAAATGAAGAAATAGATGGTTATATGAACTTATTTGCAGATTATGCTAAGCTGATGAAAAGGGTAGAAAATGCAAATGACTGGATGGTACTGCAAGATAAATAGATGGAGTAAATCTTGGCAAATGGAATTCAATTTAAGTAAATGTAATGTAATGGAGTTTGGTAAGAGTAAGAAAAGAATACGATATCATTATGAGATGGATGGTGTGAAGTTACAAAAATCAAAAGAGGAAGTGGATTTGGTAGTAATATTTACTGAAAATCTGACTCCGGACAGACACATTGATAAAATTACTGGAGAGACAATGAATTTGTTAAAAAGAATAAGAATAGCATTCTCATATTTAGATGAAGGAATTATAAAAAAAGTTGTTGATTTTCATGATAAGACCAAGATTGGAATATGTGGCAGTGCTGTGGTCTCCTCATATAAAGAGGAATATTAAAAAATGGTTCTGGAGTTGAGTAAGTCGACCCATGAAGAGAGATTAAGAATGTTGGAAATTCCTACCCTTGAAAATAGGAGAGAGAGAAAGAGGGGATTTAATAAATATCTATAGAATGACAAATGGTATGGAAAATGTGGACAAAGAATGTTTTATAAATTTAGATACACAGAGTACAAAGGGACACAGTAAGAAGTTGAAGAACGTTAACGGTAGAAGAGACATTAAGAAGTATCACAGAAGTGTAAACAAATGGAATGAACTCAGTGAAGATGTTATCAATGCAGTAACTGTCCATGCTTTTAAGACCAAACTGGATAGATATAGAGACAGGATACTATGAGATTACTCCCCTCCTGTAAACCACAACTAGGTAAATACACACACACAAACACAAACACAAACACACACACACACACACACACACACACACACATACATGATCTACATAAAAAAAACTAACGTTATATGAAAAGAAATCAATGGAACAGGAAGGCAAAGTGGAAGAGTTAAACGTAAAACAGGAAAATTGGAAGAAAGAACAAGAGGAAGAAAAGATTGATTTTAGGAAAATTGTGGAGGAACAAACCAAGGCAAACGACATAAAGCTAACAGAAAAAGCTGTTCAAGTTATAAAACAGAAAGAAAACTTGGTAAGAGACACTGTGGATGAGAAAAACTGTTGTGGTATTCAGCCTGAAGGAAGAGTGTACACTTCAGAGGACTGAAAGAGAAAAGAAGGAAAAGAGATGTGTGGAAAAATTAGTGGAGACATTACAAAAAGAAAAAGAGCTGACTCGAGAGATCAAAGAAACTAAAAGATTGGGTAGATATGTTGAAGATGGACAGTGTCCTATGAAAATAAGGTTTAGGTCACAAGTGGCAGCTGAAGAAACACTGAGTAAATCCTGGAAACTGGCCAAGGTGGAAGAATACAAACAAGTGTGGATATTAAAAAAAAGATAGAACCAAAGAAGAACGAGATACTATAAATGAACTAAGAAAAGAAGCAAATGAAAAAAAAACCAGGAAACTATCAGAGATGGAAAAAAGACAGTTCTTTAGAAGGGTCATGGACATGAGGTTGAGAAAATGGTACAGGAAGGAAGTAAATGCAGAAAGGAAAGACTAAAAGTAGCCTACACGAACATAAACGGACTAATGTTGGCAGTGTTGGAACTAGAAGACTATTTAAAAGAGGAAAAACCAGACATCATGGGAATCATTGAAACTAAATTGGCAAGTGAAGGGGATATATTAAATATTGGTGAAGGAAAATACAACCTCTGGAAGAGAAATAGAAAGAATAAATGGGGAGGAGGTGTGATGCTTCTAGTCAGGAAGGATTTATTGGTGGAATCTGTCACGCATGGGGTGGAGGAGGCATAAGTATTGAAAATAAGCTTAAGACAGAATATGGGAAGATACCGTAATGTTGCAGTGACTTATGTTCCAATATATAATGATGAATATAAGAAAATGCTTGAGGACACAAGGACATGTTTGGCAGAGCTGCTTGAGGAAAATGATGATATACTCATGATGGGGGACTTTAACTTTAAAGAGGTATCTTGGGAAAATTGGACCACAGAAGGCATTGAGTCATCATGGGGGAACAAGCTACTAAACCTGGCTATTGAAAATTTCCTGACACAATGGGTTACAGATGACACACGATTTAGGGGAAATGAAGCACCTTCAAGCTCGATCTAATTTTCACCAAGGAACAAGAAACAGAAGACCTTAAATGCATAAAGCCAATAGGAAAAAGTTATCATGTGCTGATTCAGCTCACAGTTATGGTTAATAACTTCAGTATAAGAAAAGAGGACCACAGAAGAGAATGGCTAAACTACAGCAAGACTAACTTTGGACAACTTGGGAAGTATTTCAGCAAAGTGAACTGGAACATAGTTATTCAAAAGGAGGACATAGAGGAAAAGTGGACAGCTTTCCTGGACATTTATAATGAAGGAGTAGAGAAATGGGTACCC
Source organism: Scylla paramamosain (assembly GCF_035594125.1). Lineage (NCBI taxonomy): Eukaryota > Metazoa > Arthropoda > Malacostraca > Decapoda > Portunidae > Scylla > Scylla paramamosain. The sequence goes on from NC_087153.1 coordinate 16,376,581, forward strand.
AAAAGATCAACAAAGAACTTTTTCAAAAAGGATTGGTACAACAGATGTGCAACAGCTAGACTGGAGAGAGAAAAAGCATGGAACAAGTGGAAGAAAAACAAGAGACGACCTGTGAAACAATTATATAAGGAAGAGGAACGGATATGTCAAAACTCGAAGAGATGAGAAAAATAATTTTGAAAAGAATGTTGTGGAGAAATGTAAAGACCAACCAAAATTATTTTATAAATTCATCAATGGAAAATTAAAGAGTAAAGATGAAATAAGTATGGTAAAAGCTGGAGAGGAGACAGTGGAAGACCCAAGAGAAGTGGCTGAAGTGTTAAGCAGATATTCCACTCTGTGCTTACTAAGGAAAATTATTTCAGAGGTGAGAGGACAGTGTTGGAAAAGGGACCAACCTAAAGGAGATTAAAACATCAGTAGAAGAAGTAAAGAATATGTTGGAAGACCTGGATGTAAGGAAAGCAATGGGTCCTGATGGTGTATCGAGTTGGATTTTAAAAGAGTGTAGCTCACAATTAGTCTCAACGCTGCACAATATAATTAGCACCACCCTGGTAAAAGGTAGAGTACCCATAGATTGGAAACGGGCGGATATTGCCCCAATTCACAAGACTGGAAGTAAAGAGGATCCATTGAATTATAGACCTGTATTGCTCACAAATGTGGAAGTGAAGATTTGTGAAAAGATCATCAAGAACAGATGGGTTAAGTACCTAGAAGACAACAAGGTGATAACAGAGAAACAGTTTGGTTTCAGAAAAGGAAGACCTTGTGTTACGAATCTGATAAGTTTCTACTCAAGGGTAATAGATATAGTGCATGAGAGAGATGGATGGGCTGACTGCATATACTTAGATCTGAGGAAAACATTTGATAAAGTTCCGCACAGAAGACTAATATGGATATTGGAAAAAATTGAGGACTCGGTGGATCACTGTTAAAGTGGATGATTGACTCTTTTGACAAACAGAGAAATGAAGACAGTAATTAAAGGCAGCAGGTCGAGCTGGAGAATGGTAATAAGTGGAATCCCGCAAGGTTCGGTACTTGCACCTATTATGTTCACAGTTTATGTAAATGATATGACAGAAGGTGTAGAAAGTTACATGAACCTTTCTGCTGATGACGCTAAGATTATGAGGAAAGTAACAAATGAAGAGGACTGCAATACTTTAAATCAGGACTTAAGATTAATGAATGGTCATTGAGCTGGAACATGGAGTTTAATGCTAAAAAATGTAGTGTGATGAGGTTTGGAAAAAGTGCAAGAAGACCAGCTGGCAACTATTACTTAGAGAATGAGAAAATCTCTATAAGATCAGAAGAAAAAGACCTAGGAGTAATTATTACTGATAATTTGTCATTTGGGAAGCACATAAACAAAATTATAGGAGAAACATATAATCTGCTGAGAAACATCAAGATAGCATTCTCCTATATTGATGAAGATATGATAAAAAAACTGATAACAATGATGATACATCCGAGACTGGAGTACGCAGCATTAGTGTGGTCACCAAGTTTGAAAAAGGATACAAGAAAGTTAGAAAGAATCCAGAGAGCTGCAACTAAAATCCCAGCAAGCTTAAGAGAGTATAGTTATGAGGAAAGGTTGAAGAGATTTGGCCTGACTACACTAGAAAAAAGGAGGGGAAGAGGTGATTTCATAGCAATATATAGAATATTGGAAGGAATGGAAAAGTTGGACAGAGAAGACCTCATGATACCAGATATGAGAGACACAAGAGGACATGGGAGGAAATTGAAAAGGAGTGTTTGCAGAAGAGACATCCAAGAAAAATAGCTTCCCTCACAGAAGTATAACAGTGTGGAATTTTAAGGATGAGGACTTTAGTGTAGCTCATACAAATAAACAAATGTGGAAAATTGAAGAAGAAAATGTGAAAATATGAGAAATACATAACTTAGCAGCAATAATAAAGATGAGGAAGGAAAAGAGAGGTGGGTGATGACAATGTAAAAAAAGATATCCAGCAATATAATAGAGATGAAGAGGGAGATGGAAAAGAGAAAAAAAGAAAACAAGGAACTGAGAGAAAAGTTGACAAAAATAGTGGACTTAAATGAGAAGTACTGTGGAGGAGAGAGAGAGAGAGAGAGAGAGAGAGAGAGAGAGAGAGAGAGAGAGAGAGAGAGAGAGAGAGAGAGAGAGAGAGAGAGAGAGAGAGAGAGAGAGAGAGAGAGAGAGAAAAAAACTCTAGGGAGAGAATGAGGAGTTAAAGAGTTTTACTACAGAGAGAGATTAAGGGTGGAAAAGTAAAAGAGTTAGTGACAGAGGAAGTCAAATGTTGGAAAGAAAAGAGAGAACAACAAAAGATGGATATGGAGGAGATAATATGGCAACAACAACAACAGGAACACAATAAAGACATGGAAAAGTGATTAAAATAATAAAGCAAAAAAAAAAATCTTGTGAGAAACATGGTACAGAGAAAGATGTGTATGGTGGTATTTGGGGTCAAGGAGAACCTACCCATGAAAAAAGCTAGTGAGAAAGAAGAAGCAAAAAGGGCTAAGAAAATTATAGCAGAAGTGGCAGGGGAAGGAGAGGAGATAGTTAAACAAATTGAAGAGGTTTACAGGATTGGAAAGGACAATGAAAATGGAACAAGACAGAAGAAAATAAGATTCATGTCACAAACAGCAATGGAATATGTCTTACAAAGAACAGGAAGATTGGCAAAAGTAGAAGGAATGAGGGAATATGGACAAAAAGACATGAACAAAGAAGAGGGAAGTAAACTGAGAGAGTTGAGAGTAGAGCCCCAGTCAAAAAACAAGGGCAGAACACAGAAACAAACGAGGAGATTAATTTGGAAAGTTGTGGTCATGAAAGTGAGGAAATGGTGGCACAAAGATGCCATGGAAGATCACCAAGTGGAAGCTTAAAAATTATGTATGCAAATATAGATGGTTTGGTGTTGAGCCCATTGGAACTTAAAGACTGCCTTAAGAACAATAAACCAGATGTGGTATGTTTAACAGCAAACAAATCAAAAGGAAATAAAGATGAGATTTGCAAAAGAAGGATATAGCACATGGAGGAGAGACAGAAAAGGAAAAGGGAGAAGTGATGATATTGGTAAAAGAGGATATTGTTGTTGAGGAAGTGGAATATGGTGATGGAATGGTGGAAACTTTGGGTGTTGTGATTAAGATCAAAGGAAGTGAAAAAAGTAAAGTTATTGTGATTTACATAAAACCAAAAACTAATGCATGGGAGACCAACAGATATAAAATTATGCAATTAGAAGCAAGAAATAGCACAGAGGAAATGATAAGTAGAAATAACAAAGTGCTCTTAGTTGGTGACTTCAACACTAAAGGAATTAACTGGGAGGAGATGGAAGTGAAAGAAGATGTCGGGTTGTGGAGCAAAGAACTTATGCATACTATGACGGTGAATATGATAAGATGCAGAGGAGAAGAAGAACCATCACAGTTGGACTTAGTATTTATGAAAATCCCAGAAAGTAGACCAAGTATACATTGTCTGAGTCCAATGTGAAGTGATCATGCAACAACAGAAATGGTACAACAGGAGGAAACAGTATTGCACAGGAATGAACAATTTAGAAATGGAAGACAGAACTGTGCTAAGGCAAACTTTGCAGAGCTTAATAAATTTTATGGAAAAATGAACTGGAAAGAGCTATTTGAAGGTAAAGTAGTGCAAGAAAAATATGAGATATTTTTGGGCAAGTATAGAGGTAGTGCAACAATTTGTACCAAGTTATAAAGTGAAAATCAGGAAGCATGAATGGTATAATGCCAGGTGTGTAGGAATAAAAAAAAAGAAAAAGGACAGGACATGGAGGAAAATGATGAGAAAACTGAACAGAAATACAGTGGAACCTCGGCTATCAAACAATCAATTCGGTTTTCAAACAAAATTTCTAAGTCACAACTGCTTCAGTTGCCATGCCATGATTCAGTTCTTAAACAAAGTTACTTGATTTCAAATACTACAACAAAAGTTGCCATTTATTACCACTTTATAGTTTCTATAAATATTTCCTTTGTCTTTATATATTTGAAGGAAAGACACAGTGGGTAAGACAGTATTTCAATCTTTGAAATAAGCTAAGTGTGATCCTATTGAAGAACTTTGATGTAAGCAAACAAGGTTCAGTGTTCAGGAGTAATCCTGAGCCTCTTGTGGCTCTTTCTATGACCCAATGCCATCACTACTACACAACTGCATTTTCCCCGTAGCAAGATATCTATGTGTTATACGAGTAATCACCATATTGGCAGTGAGTGGGTTGCTCCTCTCTACGTCACTCTATAAGGCTTCCCTTACTTGACTGGTGACAGAAAGAATGCCTGCATGGTCTAAACAATATATTTTCATGAGTTCTGTGTCACTAAGTTCATTCAATACATCCTTTCTGGATAAAAACTTGTAAGCTGGAGATGTTGTGGAGCAGCCATCTGAGCAGTGGGAGCATTGGTCATTACTTGCTAAGACATGGTGGAAAGATGTCCGAGAAAGGATTAATCTGTTTTACATCAATTACTGTGGGGAAAATAGCTTCAGTTTTTTAATGTTTTGGATTTCAAATGGCATTCAGGAATTAATTAAGTTTGAAAACCAAGGTTCCACTGTACTAGGAAAGAGTACAGAAAGGCAAGGAATGAATATGGTATAAAACTAGAAGAAAGGAATTTTGAAAGTGACATAGTAAGAAAATGCAAGGAAGAGCCCAAACTCTTCTATAGATATGTAAATGGAAAAATGAGACATGGGGATAACATAAACAAGTTAAAAAGAGAAGGAAGAATTTATCAAATTACTGAGGAGATGAGTGAAACAATGAATTTGAGTTTTTAATCTGTGTTTACAAAGGAAACTGATTTTGTGGCACTGAAAGTATCATCACAGAATGAAGGAATACAGGAGATACGAGTAAAGAGACAAGAAATAAAGAAACTGCTGAAAGCACTGGATGTTAGAAAAGCAATGGGATCAGATCAAGTAAATGGATGGATATTAAAAGAAAGCAGAGAACAAATGGAGGAATCCATATTGGATATAAAACAGGTCGTTGAAAGAAGGAAAAGTACCAAGGGAATGGAAAAGAGCTAACATAGTCCTAATATACATACGGGTAAATATTATGGAACCATTAAATTATAGACCAGTGTCACTAACAAGTATTGTAAGTAAGCTTTGTGAAATAGTAATTAAAGATAGATGAGTGGAACATCTACAAGATGAAAAGATAATTACATAAAAAAAAACAATTTGGATTCAGGAAAGGGAGATCCTGTGTCACAAACCTACTGAGCTTTTATACATGAGTAATAGATGGAGTGCAAGAGAGGGATGGATGAGTTGGTGCAGTATACCTGGATCTCAAAAAAATATTTGAGTTACAAAAGGATATTGACAAGATACATGCATGGAACCAAAGATGGAAACTAGAATTTAATGCCAGAAAATGCCATGTGATGGAAATAGGAAAAAGTAAAAAGAGACCTTCATGGAATTACAAAATGGAAGGAGAAATCATAACGAAAAGTAATGAAAAAAGATCTAGGAGTAATGATTCAAGACACATCATCACCTGAAAGACACACAAACAGGATATTTGGCTCTACATACAGCTTGTCAACAAATATCAGAGTACCATTTAACTATTTAGATAAAGAAATTATGAAGAGAATTATAACAAGCATGATTCATCCTAAATTGGAATATACAACAGTAGTTTGGGTTCTACATAGAAAAAAAGATATATTGAAACTGGAAAGAGTACAGAGGATAGTGACAAAGATGGTACCAGAATTGAAAGACTTAAGCTATGAAGAAAGACTTGAAGAGATGGGATTACCAACACTACGAGAGAACAGAAAGAGGAGATCTGATAACAATATACAAATTAGTAAATAATAAAGAAAGAATAGACAGAAATTACTTGATACCATGGATGGAGGAGGGAGAGAGACAGATGAAGGGGCATGGGAAGAAAAAGAAGAGTGGATGTTCAAGAGACATCAAGAAATACAGCTTCCTGTATCAAACTATTGAAATCTGGAATGACTTGAAAGAAGAGGTGGTTGTGGCAAACAATGTACACATGTTTAAAGAGAAACTGGATAAATATGGTTATGGAAACAGGGCAAAATGAGCTTTAACTCTTGCCCTGTACAATATAACTAGGTAAATATACACACACACATTAGATGGAAAAATATTTGAAAGGAAGAGAAATGAGAATACTGGTAAATTTTTTTTTTTAAATCAGAATGAAGAGGGTAGAATGCAGAGTGCAGAGTACTATAGGGATCAATTTTGGCACCAATACTTTTCTTGATTAATATTAAAGATATGCCATCAGGAATAAAAAATTACAAATGTCTGTTTGGAAATTATGCAAAAACTGGTAAGAGATAAGGGATGTCACAATGACTGAAATCCTACATAATTACTTGAATAAGTTTTATGACCTAGGCAAGAGATGGGAAATAGAATTCAATGTACAGAGGCATAATGTAATGGAAAAGAGAATGAGTGAAAAGATCTAAATGAACACACAATGTGGGAAAGAAGGAAATAATAAAGGTGCATAAAAAAAAACCCGGAAAAGATAAACAGTCTGCAAACAGAAAGGATAAAAGATATTTGGAGACACATACAGAATGTTAAGTAATACTGGAGACTGCCAGGCAGCCTTTCTTGTATTTAGATACTTGATAAAACCAATAATGCCATTATGCCCACAAAATCTAATAACCTAAAGAAATGTGTCCTACCAAAGGTGATGTTTGCACGGGGTACTTCCCACTTCTTTTTATTGTAAGGCAACATCTCTGCTTGCTTATCAGCTGTGGAGGTGAGATTCAGTGATTCAATATTGCCCTTTTCAAAGAATTCTTTTGCATGCCTTCTAAAGGGTTTATTTTTCTTCTTCTCCTTCCTTACTCGATGTATGAGGCATCCAGTCACAATACCAAGGATGGCTAAGCCCACTAGCAATACAATCAGAATCAGCTTGCCGATTTTGCTCAAACCTGGAACTGTGAACAAAATTTCCATCATAATTTCAAAGTAATTGTACCTGAGGAGAGAAAATTATTTTAAGGGAATTATAATTTTTTTTACCATACTAACATGATTTACTAAAACTTTTCAGATAACAGAGAACATGGTTCTTCTTTCAATCATAACTATGACATTAAAGTAAATGATGAAATAAATTAATGTAGTCATGAATATATCTATTGAATATAGAAAATTGGTTCTACTAGTCCAAAATAAAGTTAATGGGCACAGTTAAAGAAAAAAAGTTTAGACTTGATAACTGCTAACATCTAACTCTAAACCCTTTTTGATAATGCTAGAAAGATATGCCTATAACAACTTTGTTTTTAGTTCTAAAATCTGGTACTGAAATTTTAATATGTTGCTGCTTAAATTTCAGTTCAAATGCAAGGTTCAGTTAGTGATGAGGAAGTAAAGAGAGTTTGGCATCTGAACTCACATGGTTTTGCCAGAGTAAGGGACCTTCTTTCTTCATTCAAGCGGTTTTTAGCAATGCAGGTGTACAATCCTGTATGTTTCTCCCTCACATGTTTAAATTTCAGTTCCTTCCCATCAGAGCTAAAGTTCATTACCTTCTTATCAAAGACCTCTGAATTCTTGGTAAGATCCATGTTGTCCTGTGTTGGTCAGAGGGTAATCAGATGTTTACTCTTTAGAAAATACAATTAATCATAACTATACATACTAATGTGGGAAAGGAAAGGTGAAAACTTAGCTGACTGTCTTTTGGTTATTATAGTTCAAGTAATGAAAAGCAAGTCTGCAACAAACTCTGAGATATGACTTTACTACTATTTTCATTAACCCATCCATCACTCAAACAATGTGATTCCAAATCTTTATGCATTCAAGAAACACCTGAAAAATTTTTCATATCCCGTGGAATTCCTGTCTTCTGTATCGTATACTTTGTAGTATATATACAAGGTGTTCACAAAGTCTCTTTACAGTTCAATAAATTCATTACAAAAGCAAATGAATAGATAAATCTGTGGAAATTATTACAAAATGAGAGGTAGATGATTTTTTCTTGCCTCATTTAATTCATCTCTATATGGACACCATTAGTTGCAGGAAGCACATCAAGACAGTAATCAGTTTCTTGCCATGTTCACTGTAGCATAGCCTTATCTATGGTAGCACTGAATGCACCTAGGTACGCAGCAATAAAAGTTTTGAGAGGAGATGGGGGATGGAGCATGTTTCAGGAAAGGTACATGAATGCAACCCTGAAGTAAAAAGCTAGCCTGGAGCAAATGGAGGATACAAGATTAGTGAGAAAGGTGTGTCTATGGACCATAAGTAGTGGCAAAAGGAGAAAAAAGTGTGTTAAGATGGTACAGAGGAGTGGCATGGTAGTTGGGTACGGGTACTGACCTTTTGAGGGTGTATGGTTCTACGTGACTGGAGAATGACTAATATAAAAACAGAGAGGGATTAGAGTGGGACGTGAGAAAGTGGAAAAGTGAGATAGAGCAGTGAAGTGCATGGGACTGAATAAATGGAAAAATGAGATGGAACAAAAGAGGACACTGAAGTGGTACAAGGAGAAAGAGGCTCCAATGTATGAAAAAGTAGAATAAGAGAAACTTGGGTAGTGATCTCTTCCAAAGCGAAACCACAGTGTATGGATGTGAATACAAGGAATTACAGATGATCCGAGTCCCACAGCAAAGTGTGCCAGATGTGTGACATGGGTGAGGATGAGACAGTGGAGCATATGATATTGGAATGTGAGAAGTATAAGAAAGACGGGAGAGAGAGATGACACAAGTGATTCTGACTGAGTTAGGGCATAAAAGGAATGAAAGGGTGAAGACAAGAAGGAAATGGATGATGCTGCAGCTGGGACTATGTAGACAGCCAAATGAAAGGATGACTGAGGCTGTGAAGGTGTTTCTGGAGAGAATGTGGCATGCTAGATGTTGAATAGTTAGTGTTAGGGATACTATTAATTTATTCTTCTTCCTGTTTGTTCTGTTTGTGTTTTTTCCCTACAGGAGTTGCCATTCCAAAGGCTTGACTCAGGAGCAATCCCAAGCTACCTGCAGCATCAAGATCAAGATCACAATGCTGTAAGGAAAGTCAAGGAAGAAGTGCAAGAAATGGAAGAGAGAAGCCTGCTAGTTATCCAAGGTGTAGGCAACAACTTAGTAGAGGCAGGTGCTGAAGACACAGTAAAGGAAGTGATAGAAGCAGTGAGGGCAGCAGAAGAAAAGAAGATGTGTGTGGCTGTGGTGGGGGTCCTGCAGCGCCCACGGGAAGGAGTGCAGTATGAGAAGGTCAGAAGAGAAACGAACCGCAAGATATGCATGGAACTAATGAAGGTCAAGATGGAATGGATGGGAGAGAAGAAGGGCAACGTGAGCTTCCTAGACATGGATGGGATCCTCGACCAGGACAAATTCTTCGGGAGAGACAGGGTCCACCTCAACCACAACGGGAATGAGAGGCTAGGACGTCAACTGGCCGAGTGGATGAGGGCGAGGCAGGTGTGTTGTGTGGATGAGGCATGACGAGGACCCACTGATGTCAGCGATCATGGAAGAAAAGAGACTAACCAGGCAAGTAGAAGATTGGCTGTATGAATGTGAGAGGATGGGGTGTGGGCAAGTTTGAGGATGTATGCAAGGAGCTCAGGGAATGGAGGTTCGACTTAGTCGGGCTCACTGAGACTCACCTGAGAGATGATGTACGAATGGAGGGATGCGAGTATGTTATGATTGGAAAGGGGCGTAAGGCACAGGAAACACTGGGAGGAGGCGTAGCCCTACTCTACAAGAAAGAAAGAGGACTGAAAGTAGAGGAGATTGATGTGGGGGAGTGTACAAATAGTGAGGATGTGCTTGCAGTCAGAGTGGAATGCATGGATGATCGTGGCAGACCAGAGGTGGTACTGGTGGTAGCATACATGACTGTCATGGGTGAAAGAGCAGAGAGGGAAAATAGGAGGAAGTATGACATACTTAAGAAAGTTGTGAGAGAGCATGGAGAGGAGAGAGTGCTAGTTATGGGTGACATGAATGCACATGTGGGAATACTGGGGGAACAGGTGAACAGGAATGGTGAAATGCTTGGAAAGTTTGTTGATGAACTGGAGATGGAAAATCTGAATGTTACTTTGGCTGAGGGGCGTGTGACTTGGAGTGCAAGAGAGCAGGAATCGGCAATTGACTATGTGTTGGTGAATGGAAGAATGTGTGAAATTGTGTCGCATATTTGGATAGAGGAGGATGGTTTGGTGATATTGTGTCTGATCACAACATGCTGGTTGTGGAGTGCTTGATGCAGGGTGGGAATGAAGTGAAAGTGGCAAGTAAGAAAAAGAAGTGGAGACTGAGAGATGTAGGGTGGGAGAACTTTCAGGTTGATCTGAGTGAGAGAAGCTGGGACGACGAAAGTGTGCATGACGTGGAGCATCTGAATGAGAAGCTGGTTGAGGACGTGAGAGGTGCTGCTGAGAACCAGATAGGGTTTGTGAGAGTAGGTAGAAGAAAGAATGTATGTAAACCATGGTGGAAATCAGAGCGGCTAGGAAGGAGCGAAAGAGAATGAGTAAACAGTGTAGATAGCTGAGGAAAAAGAGGCATGAAAGCGATGAGGCAGAGAATGAGTATCAGAATGCATGGGCAGCGTATGTGAAGCAGCAGCGGTTGACAAGACGAGTGATAATGAATGCTAAAGTGAAGAGTGAAAGGAGTGTGATTCAATCTTTAAGGGAGAAAGGTATGGAAGGTGGCCGTGAATGGTACAAGTTCATGAGAGGTGAGAATATGTCAGGCAGTGTTGATGTGGAGAGTCTAAAAGTGGAGGGTGTAGTTATAACAGAGAAGGATGGAATCAGGGAGGCAATCAAAGTGTTCTGGGAAGAAGTAGGTGGGGTAGGTGAGATGTTTAGTGTGAGAGAAGGATGTGTAACACTGGAAAGGAAGAATGCAGTTGAACTGGATGAAAGAATCAGTAGGGATGAAGTGGAGAGGTGTGTGAGAAGGCAGAAGAATGGCAAGGCAGCAGGTCCAGATGATATACCCTATGAGTTCTACAAGAATGGTGGGGAGGTAGTGATAGACAGAATGACTGAGTTATTCAACCGAGTGTGGGATGAAGAGAGAGTGCCAAGAAAGTGGAATGAGAGCCGAGTGTGTCTGTTGCATAAGGGGGATTTAAGAGTAAGAATGAGCTGAAGAACTACAGGCCAATTGCATTAGTGAGTACAATAGGTAAAATTTTCAGTGCAGTGTTGAATGAGAGACTGTGTAAATGGATTGAGAGAGCTGGAGTGCTGGGTGAAGAACAGAATGGTTTTCGTAGGGATAGGAGAGCTGAGGACAATATGTTTGTGGTGAATGAAATGATTGAGAAGAAAAATAAGGATGGGGGTAAATTGTACCTAGGTTTTCTGGATATAGAGAAAGCTTATGATAGAGTGAACGGAGAAATGCTGGGTAGAGTCTTAGAAAAGATTGGATTGAGTGCAAAGATAGTTAACATAGTGCAAAGTATGTATGTGGACACGAGCTAGATACAGACTAGGAGACATAGAAACAGACTGGGTGAAGAGTGAGAGAGGAGTTAGGCAGGACTGTATATTGTCACCAACCCTTTTTAGCCTGTATACAGAGGAGCTAGCAGCCAGGATGAGAAGAATGAATGTAGGGGTAAGTGTGGGGAATGATAAAGTATGTGTGCTCCTTTATGCAGATGACGTAGTTGTTATGAGTGAATCGGCAGATGAGCTTCAAAGTCTGTTGGATGTAGTGGATGGCTATGGTAAAGACTTTGGAGAAAGGTTTAGCAGTGAGAAAAGCAAAGTAATGATTGTGAATAGGTCAGAGGATGAAAGTAATGTGGTATGGAGACTTGGAGAGAATGAGTTGAGACAGGTGCAAGAATACAAGTACTTAGGGATGTGGATGAGTCCTAGTGGGTGTGCAAAGGCAAAGAATGAAAAGATAAGTATGGTAAACCAGTGGGTAGGTCGATTGGGAAGCACGGCAAGGATGAGAGCAAGTAAGTATGATGTGTTGAGAGAAGTGTGGAAGAGTGTGGCTGTGCCATGTATAATGTATGGTATGGATGTGATTGCATGGAATGAAAGTGAAATTGATAAGTTAGAAGTGGGCCAGAATAGAGTAGCAAGGATGGCACTGAGTGCACCGAAGTGCACAGCAGTTGAAGCCTTGAGAGGTGACATGGGATGGAGCACCTTTAGAGAAAGACTCACAAAAGCCACACTTAGGTACAAGATTAGGCTTGAGAGAATGGATGATGCAAGAATAGCAAGGAAGATGTACCTGTGGAATGAAAGTGGAAGCAAACGGAGGAAGCGATGCATGAGAATGACAGACAGGAATAGATTGCAAGTTGTGTGGGCGATAAGAATGGCTGGGAGGAATCAAAATGAGTGTGAATGGGTGGTAACAAGAGGAGGCGGAGTGGGAGCCGAATGGGATGTGAGAAAATGAAAGAATGAGATAGACAAAGAAGTGAAATGTGTGGGACTGAATGAATGGAAGAATGAAATGGAAAGAAAGAAGACCCTGGAATGGTACAAGGAGAAAGAGGCCCCGAGGTATGAAAGGTTGTATGATGGAAGCCTGGGCGGTGATCTTCTCTTCTGAGCGAGGGCACAGTGTATGGATGTGAATGCAAGGAGTTACAGGTGGTCTGAGTCCCGCAGCAAAGTGTGCCAGATGTGTGACATGGGAGAGGATGAGACGGTGGAACATGTGGTGCTGGAGTGTGTGAAGTATGCCAGAGACAGGAATGAGATGATGCAAGTGATACTGACTGAGTTAGGGCATGATAGGAATGAAAGAGTGGAGAAAACAGGAAAGGAATGGATGGTGTTGCTGCTGGGACTGTGTAGAGAGGCAAATGAAAGGATGATTGAGGTGGTGAAAGAGTTTCAGGAGAGAATGTGGCGTGCCAGGTGTATGAACAACTAGGATAGAGGATGCTGTTCGTTTCTTTTTTTTTTTTTCCCTTCTACAGGAGTTGCCGATCCAAAGGCCTGGGTCAGGAGTGATCCTGTGCCACCTGTACCATCAAGATCAAGATCAAGATCATGTACAGCCACACTGTAGCCAGCATAAATAAGTGTTTTTTCAGTGTTTTCAATATCCGAACTTTCAAGGTCCCTGAGTTTAGTACTTTGGTTTCAGAAGAAAGCAAGCATGAAACTCAGGAGGGTACTGTACACCCCAAAGCATTTTACAAAATAATTAGTTTTCAATATCTGAACTTTCAAGATCCCTGAGTTTAGCACTTTGGTTTTGGAAGAAAGCAAGCATGAAACTCAGGAGGGTACTGTACACCCAAAGTATTTTACAAAATAATTACTTAGGAAGATAATGACTTAGAATGGCTGTCAGGAATCTAACAAGTTTTGTAAACTGGGTAGCGTCTGTATACACATACAGAAGGTGTCAAAGTTATGTGGTAATGAGTTACAAAAGTTCAGAGGTATGAGCAGTCCACTTGCAAAATGAAATTGTGCTCTCAATATTGTTCCCTTTGCTAACCAAAAGTTCAGATTTGGAGCTATGCCCCATATTTACCTAGTATGCTGCTTTGCCACTACCCACACCGCACAGCACCATAACAAAGCACCACCCACCACCCCAGGACAGGCCCCATTCCCTTGTACACCTGTTAGTGGATAGGACAAGCTCTGTTGTGCTCTTCCAATTTTATTGTGAAAAATCTAGTCCATCTTTACCCATCATGGGTAATGGCAAGTGCAAGGCAAGCGGTGGTAGTGGTGGAAGCACAGAAAAGTAGCAAGCTATCTCAATGGAAATGAAAGTGGATAAAAAAAATAAATAAATGAATAAATAAATAAATAAATAAATAAAATATAAATAAATAAAAATAAATAAACAAATAAATAAATAAAATAAAAAAAAGGACTGGTGAAAACTATGAATGTAACATGAGTAGTTCAACTACTTGCACAATCTACAAGAACAAGGAACAAATTAAAGAACATGATAAAAGCGCTGTGCCTATGCAGTCAACAATAATAACCAAATGGAGAAACTTCTGGGTATGTGGATGACGAGTTACGAGTAAAACAACTTACAAGCAGTCTTCTGGAACGTATCTCACTCGAAACTTGAACATCCTCTGTACAGTCTTTCCTAAAGTGTGATATTCTAATGTGAATTGTTTCTAATGTGGGGTTCAGTGTGCTTCCGGGTCATACTCTGACATGAGTAACTTGAAGCCTAATGTATGGATAGGGTGCAACAAGCTGCAGAGAGGTCCATAATGCAGAGTTTAGGGAGTGAGCATGCTGTCACTGAAATTTCAGAGAACACTAAATATCATCACAACTCACCTTCTGCCACTGGATGGTGGGTGCTGGACTGCCTGTGACAATACACTTAAGGCTGTAAAACACATCATCCTTCACCTGCTCAGTTTGGCCATTCATATTTGTTTGCTTTTCAAAGACCACTGGCTTTTCCTCTGCATAAGAAAATTACAAGTTTGAAAGCTCTCATGTATTTTTGGAAAATCTAACACTGATGCTAAAAGACTAAAACATAAGAAAATATTTAACATTTGAAGTATGAAGTAGCTATGGCTAGCATAATATCTACAACAGCTATGTTGCTCAAACATAAAAAAGTTTCAATAAGAAATATACAGACAGTTTAGAGGAGAGGAGAGGAGAGAATTGCATGTGCTCAAAAGTGGTAATCTGGATGTGAATAGCAAATCATATTTTATTTAATGAGAAGGTAGTATATGAAGATGGTGCAGTGAATATGGGACCTAAGTAGTTCATTACAGCAGCCACAGATCAAGTCTGTACATAAAGGTAGCTAAAAGATCATGACATATTTTAAAATTGGGCAAAACTGGGGGGACCTGAGGAGATACTATGCTAACTTTCCTTGGAATGACTACTGCTTCCGTGTCAGAGATCCATCTCTGTGTGCTTAGCATATAAAAGAGGTGACAAGTGTCTGGCATGGAGGCATACATTCATCACTTTCAACCCAAACCTTCCAAATCTTGGTTTAACACAGGCTGTTCTCATGCTATACATGACAGACAGGTGGCCCACAAAGGGTACTTGAGCCTTCCATCACCTGAATCTCATGCACTTTGTATTCCTGCCTAGAATCAGGCCAAGTCTGTTCTCCAACTAGCCAAAAAATTCCTTCATTAATATAAAGTGTCAAAATCTTTCAAGATCTAACTCCCTTATGACTTCTGGCACCTAGCCAAAAAACATCTCCAGTAACTTTGCTTCTTCATCTTTCCCTCCTTTATTTTAACTTGATGGCACCACTGCCATCTCATTTATTTCTAAAGCTGAACTCTTTGCTCAAACTTTTGCTAAAAACTCTAGCTTGGACAATTCAGTTTTTGTTCCTCCCTCTCCTTCATCCTCTGACTACTTCATGCTACCCATTAAAATCCTTTGCAATGATGTTTTCCATGCCCTTGCTGGCCTAAACCCTCAAAAGGCTTATGGACCTGATGGTGTCCCTCCTATTGCCCTCTGAAACTGTGCCTCTGTGTTTGCACTTTGCCTAGCCAAACTCTTTCAGTTTGGTCTATCAACATCTATCTTTCTGTCTACATTCAGCCTGTTCCTAAAAAGGGTGGCCATTCTAATCCCTGAAACTACCATCTTATTGCTTTAATATCTTGCCTGTCCAAAGTTTTTGAATCAATCCTCAACAGGAACATTTTTAAACATCTATCACTTCACAACCTTCTATCTGATTGCCACTATGGGTTCCATCAAGGCCACTCTACTGGTGATCTGGCTTTCCTTACTGAGGCCACGGGAAGAGGGGAGGCATGCATTTAGCAAAATTAGAAGAATATTGTGAAAGTAGCAAGAGAAGATAGGAAGAGATGCAACACTGCTGCAAAGAGAGAGAAACTGAAGACATTCAGATAGAGAGGAGGAGATGATAAGATGAAACGCTTTTGATACCACCGTGTATAACAAAACAGTGTGAATGGAATCCCCCCACAATGTGAAATGTACTCCATACATGAATGGATAAGGCCCCTGTACAGAGTTAGCAGCTGGACTGGTGAGAAAAACTGGCAGAGACATCTCAGAATGCCTAATTTCAAGAGAGCTGTGTAGCTAAAGATGAAATGTGAAGCTTCCAATTAAGATCATTAGTAAAGGACAGATTAAGGGTATTCAGTGTAGAAGAAAAGGACAATTGAGTGTCACTGAAGAAGAGGTAATAGCTATCTAGAAGGTTGTGTTGAGTTGAGAGATGGAGGGATTGAGTTTTTGTGGCACTGAATGGCCCAATCAGAAATTTTAGAGAGAGGAAGTCAGATGTTCTATGGCTTCCCTGCATGAGTTGTATAATTTTTGAATGTTTTGTCATCTATGAAAAGATGTGGAAAATGCAAGGTTGTATCATCATTGTAGGAGTAGATAGGACAAAAGTTTGGTTTACAAGATTAATAATGAAAAACAGTAAGAGAGTGCTTGGCAGGACAGAAGCCTAAGGAACATCACTGTTAATAGATTTTTGAAGAACAGTGATCATCCACCACAGCAGCAATAGAACAGTCAGAAAGAAAATTTGAGATGAAGTTACATAGAGAAGAATAAAAGCTGTAGGAGGGTAATTTGGAAATGAAAGCTTTGTGCCAGACTCAATCAAAAGTTTTTGATATGTCTATGGCAAGAGTAAGGCTTTTACCAAAATCCCTAAAAGAGGATGACCAAGACTTGGTAAGGAAAGCCATATCACCAGTAGAGCAGCCATGACAGAATCCAAGATATAAGATTGTGAAGTGATAGCTGTTTAAGAATCTTCCTATTGAGGTTACATTTAAAAACTTTAAGAAGGCAGGAAATTAAAGCAATAGGGTGGTAGTTTGGGGAATTAGAGTGGTCACCCTTTTTACTCGTAGGAACAGAAGAAGGAAAGGCAGATGTTGACAGACAGAGTTGGTACAGTTTGACTAGGCAAGGTGCAGGCATGGAGGCACAGTTTTGGAGAACAATAAGAGGGACCTCATCAGGTTCAAACCTTTCAGAGGGATAAGGTTGCATGTCTTCTATCCACAGTGGTTTTGTTTGATGTCAAGACAGTCAAAATGAAAAAGTAACTTTCTTATTCCCCAAAGAAGTTATAAGCCCCTTCAAAATTACAGAAGATGAAAGGTACCCATCTCCTGCCTTCTTAGTGTCTAATGAATGTCTTACTCTACCAACACAGTGCAACTCTTTTTCCTTTCACGATATTTCATCATATCAAGAATTGTCTGGAATAGCATCTTCTATTACCAAGAGAGAATATACAGCTCTTTTTCTCAATGAAATTTTCATCATTAGAGGACAAGGAAAAGGAAGATGACTGAAAGTAAATATACAACAGACTTTTGTTAAGCTGAACTCTAAATGTCCAAAGACCTCACATAACTGATAGCTTAAAATAAAAAAAAAGAATGAAATTCAAATAATTGAATTCTGAGTGCATTGCAAATGGGTGGTTATTCTCTAATTTCTTCCTACATCACATTAAGGTAAGAAAGGTTGAAAGTAGCATTTTCTTAACTCCAGACCACATACACATACAAACCTCCTGTGCTCAGTCACTCTCATACTTAAATGCTGGCAGCCAAGTCAGTCCCACTACATATGTGATTCTTAGTACATATCACATTACTATTATCAACATTCCGGCTTTAGGTAACAATTAATATCCATCAGTAATTTGTGTTGAATATTCAATGTGATTCAAGAACAGATGTTAATTTGGTGGAGAGAAAATAAAAAACATTGCAAACATTAAGCCTGTGGTGTACTTTGCATCAGCCATCTGTAGCATCATTCTTATTTTTCACATGCAAAGTGTAGTTGTGTTCAAGTAAGAATGACCTTAAAGAAAAATATTGATAGTATAGGTGAGACTTGGTATTTTCAAATTTGACCAAATGTCATAATAAAAGATCAACAAGGATTGGATAACAAGCCAAAATTACACTTATCATAATGAACAAGTAAAAATGAAGATCAGCAGGCTATGCTGGACTGGAAAACCAAATAAAAGATAGAGCAAAATATTTCTTAGCTCAGTCTCCAGCATGATATACTATGTAAAAGGAAAACTGAAGAATTTGCAGAAATACTGACGTCTGTTGGCAGAACTTGGAAAACAATTGATTAATAAAGAAGGATGCAGAGAGTCTTTATGCATCAAAGAACATGTCCATAGTATCTGTAAATGACAATGGTGACATACTCCATCATCCTTTATAACAGTATATATATATATATATATATATATATATATATATATATATATATATATATATATATATATATATATATATATATATATATATATATATATATATATATAAACAGACACATGTACACACAACATGACTCACCTACTACAATGATGTTGAAACTCTTGACATCTGGTTTTCTGTCTTCATGAGGATAAGCAGAGCAATTATAATGTCCTGTGAGAGATTTTGTTGCCTTTCTAACTTCCTTCTTTTTCTGCCATGAGAATTTTGAATTACTGCTTTGAAACTGAAGTTGAGAGCCTGGCAAATAAAGAAAAATATTAACCTTGTTAGTTCTCATAACTATTAAACATGAAATGATGATGATGATGATGATGATGGAGATGATTTTTCAATCATAACAGATGAGCCTAATGAAGATATTGCTATTTGTAGACAGCAGGCACTGCATTATATTTCAGTGTCATGCATGCATTAGCAACTATGCAGTTATTACATGTTATTTTTTATTTTTTATTTATTTATTTATTTTTTTTGGGGGGTATGGGATTTCAGAAGCAGCATACAATGAGTATACCAAATACTTTAATTGAAAAGTGGTTATATAAAACAACATAAATTGTTGATTATGGAGTTCTTAAAGGTATAAAAAGAACAGTAGAAGTAAAGTAGGTGATATAAAGCACTATACATAAAGGAAATGGAGAGCATAAGAAGACTTGCTGCAAAAGAACTGAGACTGTGGAAATTAGAATGGTAAGAAAGGAGAAGGACTAAGAAGTAATTCTAATGTGGAAATTAGAATGGTAAGAAAGGAGAAGGACTAAGAAGTAATTCTAAGATTGAAAAGAGTTCATAGAAGAAAATAAAGGAAGAGCAGATTAAAGTCTGATGGGAAGTCATGAAAAAAATTCAATTAGAATAAGAATTTGTTCTAAAAAGAAGTTGAGAGAGAGAGAGAGAGAGAGAGAGAGAGAGAGAGAGAGAGAGAGAGAGAGAGAGAGAGAGAGAGAGAGAGAGAGAGAGAGAGAGAGAGAGAGAGAGAGAGAGAGTAATGCAGTGGAGGTGGAAAGAACATGAAAACAACCGTTTTAAAACCTTTGGGGCCAACAGGACAAAGAATGTGAATGATGAGTGTGTGGTGCCTTGTCTGTGTCACCTTGTGGGATTGTCAGCATGGTAAACAGATGGATAGGATAAATAAGAAAATGGGAATAGAAATAATATACAGTATCTATATGGAAGCCAGTAGAAAGCACTGTCTTATTTTTGTCTGAGAATGGCTGATAAAGGGGAGGCAGAAAAAGCAAGTACCATTAATGTCTGGTAAATTTGCAAGACATAATGAGTAACTGTGGAAGTCTTAGAATATGGAGTGAATATACTGGTATGTAGAATGCATGTTTTAACTAAGTGTGTGTAGTGGCAGGACAGTCAAAGCCAACCTATAAATAAAATGTATTAATTCTTTCCAACAACTGCTCTCCTGCACCATAAATCTTTAGAAAAATCTGAAGGGCTTCCCTATCTCATCTGCATCTTCTGTTGCCACTTTAGTAAAACCTCCATACGTCCGCATAATTGAGACTCAGCCTTTGACAACTTATCAAAATTCTGACTTCAATGAAATATTACTGAAAACCATTGAAAATCCTTCTTGCAAACTCAGGTTCTCCAATTTCCTCCCTTTCTTTTATCTATAACCTTTCCTTCCACCTTCCTCTTCTTTAAAGGTCAGGAGATTTTAGCTTTTGCAGAGGCACATCTCTGATGTTGGTTTGTTTCTCTCAAATAATGCTTAATTTTTCTTGTACTTTATCTTTCTTTTCTTTCAAAAACAATATATTTATTTTGTTGTTTCAGTGTTACTCTTGTCAAGAAGGATCTCATCAATAATCTGGTCTTCATTTTTTAAATAAGATCTTAGTAATTTAGCCATTCTAAGGACAGGGATGAGATGAACACCATAGGAGACCAGTTCTGTCAACTTTTTTTTTTTTTTTTAAGTAAAACTTTTGGGATCAATGTTTAAGAAACACAGAGATGAAAAGTAAAAGTAAGAGAAAGAGCTGTAAAAGATAGGTGTCACGAGGTGGATCAATGGATTGTGGACAAGGAAATGGGTATGAAATAATATTTTCCTGTCAACAATTACATGGTGATCACAAACTTGGACATGGAATTGGATACAACAGTTAAGAGTGCGTATAGTGGAAACAAGTTATCTAAGAGGGGGTAAGTACTGACATAGTAAGGTGACAGGAGAGAGAGAGAGAGAGAGAGAGAGAGAGAGAGAGAGAGAGAGAGAGAGAGAGAGAGAGAGAGAGAGAGAGAGAGAGAGAGAGAGAGAGAGAGAGAGAGAGAGAGAGAGAGAGAGAGAGAGAGAGAGAGAGAGAGTGTGTTAATAGACTGTGAGTGATTATTTATGTGAAACACTCACCTGTCTGTTGACTGGAAGTGACCTCAACTTTCTTATAATCAAATTTTGTACCACCACACATCAAGGTGAAATTATCATTCTCCACAACAGTAATAATTTTCTCATGGTCAAAATCTTTACTTTTCTTATCAGGTCCATAATAACGC